>NC_056739.1:1555012078-1555089578 GCF_019279795.1 Protopterus annectens | reverse complement strand
AAGAATCCAGTCTATAGTTGACAGACCAAGCTAAAGTATGATAATAGTATAAATCCAAACAGGACAAGGAGTTTCTCAGTCAGCAGACAAAATATTGCATAAATAAATTAGTCCTAAAGTAGACGTCCAGCTTGGTTGCAGTTACTACACAATGATTAATTTGTTGATTCTGTATGAGAGTTAATGCAAGCTTGCCATCATCTATGAAAAGTTACACTTCCATAAATGGGTGGTCTTTGAGAGCTCTCTTGAAGGTCAGAAGTTTACCTAGTGGCATGATTTGTTCAGGTATCTCATTCCATAAGAATGACACTAACTTTGTGAAGGCTCGTTCAGATGTGCAAGAGTGACTGGAGACCTCTGCAGTAACATGCCCTCGTTATTTTTGAGTGAATATGCTTGTTTTGAAACTGCAGTGGTGGACAGTAGCTCTCATTAAGGAGACTATAATTTAAGGTACAGAGGTACGGTAGTTCCATCAGTAACAGAAAGCCACCTACTGCAGCTTAGACTAGGACAGTGGTGTACATGATTACTTGCTATGTGGATAAACCCTAGAATCTTATTCTCTGTGGTCTGTAGCAGTGTAATATTCTGTGAGGACAGCACTACTATAATGGGGAGGCCATACTCCAGTCTGGCAGGTGGAGCATTAATGGCAGTAGTACGCCAGGCATCAACAGCCAGGAAGCTTTGAGCTGCTCAAGTACTTCTGTTACCTGACAGTCAGCATGATTCTGGAAAGACAGATTTTTAGTTTTAAAACCTTTATTGAAGCATCACTTAAGACACAGGCAAACATACATTTATGTAAAAGTAAACAAATCAGATTAACATATCTAAAGTTGCAAACATTATACATCACATATATTCTTATTTTACATTTATCATCCATTCAGCATTATATAAGTCAATCAATTCCTGCCTTCCCTTAATCCTCACTGTTTCTCCAAAACATTATTCTGCATGTATTGTTCTCACAATTTCCACGTTTTCTATGCAATTTGCTCCTACCCTTTTCTAAAGGCCCCACTTCCAGTTATTTTACCTCTGTTACAATATTCAACAGTGCGAATACAGTTGCTTTAGACTTTTATTTCCATTTTCTATAATTGCTTTTTTGACAGCCACCAGAATTAAAGTTAACAAGGCCTTACCATGTCGAAGCAATTCAGATATTGTATCCCAGCTTTAAAAAATCCTTAGTTATATACCCATTTGCTCACCTCAGTATTTCTGACAGAGTACTCTGAATGGAATTTTTAAAGTCTACCAACTCATTACACTCCCAAAACATATGTTCCCAGTTATATCTTTCTTTCCTCTTCAAATCTCTATTTGCCATCTGCATGAGAAAAAAATCTTTGGGTCTGCTTGGGATATACAAATATCTATACAAAAACTTCCAAGCAAAAATTCTAAATCTTCTAGACTTTGTTGTATATTTGGGAGACATACATGTGTCCTCCTATTGTTTCCTTGTGAATTGCTTATCCAATCCCTCTTCCCAATCTTTTCTTACTTACCCTGATTGATTCCTATAGTTACTGTGCAGTATTTTATAATGCTCTACTAGTTATCCCTTTTTTTAGCAGCAACTTCTGTTCTAGATTCAGTTAAAAACTCTACCAGAGCAGGTCTTTCACTTAGGGTTCTCATATCCCTTTCTCTTTGCCATTACTCAGGTATCAGTCCCTGACAGAGAAGGCAGTCTCTAGCCTGCAGTCCAAATGTCTTCTTAGCTTCTTCCCATTCTATTATCTTTCCTCTCTAAATATTTACTCCCAATCCCTTGGATTCTTTGCCTGTTTTCTCCAGTAAATTTCATACCAATTTTGCCTATTCTGTGTACCCGTAATTGCAGTTATCCCTACTGGCAAATCTCCTTTATTCTTATGTTGGCTTAGTTCTTAGAATACCTTTTGCTACTTTATGAGTATAACATTTATGTTTTTTTAATTTCTCCAAATTTTCTGGGTTTCTAATACCATGACGGGAATGGACCCCATTCCTATGTCAAAGTACAATTAAAGTTTATGAAATTAGTATTGTTTCAATCTTTGATGTCAGTCAAAAGTGCTTTTCACAGCACCTGCAATGTGCCCAGAAATGACTCCTTCTGCAGTTTGTAAGGAGTTACATGGATTGGTAACATATCTAAGTACAACTGTAAATTCTTTTTTATAAGACCCATTGCTCCTACTACTACTGGAACTGTCTGGGTATTTTTCTTCCACATTGCTCTCGTTTCTGCCTGCAGATCCTGATATTTTATAACTGTGTCTCTCTGTATGCAAGACACTGTAGTCACTGGGTGTGGCAATTTCAATGATCAATGCTACTCTTGTCTTCTTTTCTTGGACCATTATATCTGGTTTTCTGGCATCTATCTTTTGAACTGTTGGTAATGGATGATCCCATGTGATGTAGACTTATTCATTTTCTATGATGCTTTGTGGCTCAGGTTTCCAGTCTTTTTCGGCCACTTCAGTATCATAATGTTTGCACAATCCCTAGTGCAACAGTCTCACCACATTATTATGCCTTTCAGTATACAGTCCTTCTGCCATTAGTATGTTGCAACCAGCAACGAGGTGTGCAACTGTTTCCAATTCAGTTTTACAAAACCTACATTTGTCTGTTTCTCCTACATGTTCAATGGACTTTACAAACCAACGTGTACGCAGCTCACTATCTTGGGCTCCTGATATTAACCTTTCATCTCTTGGTTTGAATTCACCCCTTCTTAACCATTCCTGCATTTGTTCCTGATCAACATGAGGTTCTTCCAGAAGTTTTCTATACTTGCAACTATATTTATGCTTTTTCCACATTTCTTGCCTTCTCATCTGATCCTTCACCTTATATTCTTTATTTTGTTTTTTTGGCACATTCAGTTGCTGCATGATTTTTATCTACTGATTTGATTTCCATTCCTGCTTGATGCCGATAAGCTTCTGCTAGATTAAACAGAGAAGTCATCTTAGATTTATTCTATTTATGTTTCAAAACTTTCACTACGTCTGGGTCTTGTGAGGTCAGCAGATATGTGTGGAGTCCTACAACTGCAGATCTATACATATAATCAGTTTCAAGGAGGCCCATCCCTCCTTAGAATGGGGAATATATAATCTTGGTATGCAGTGATTTTTATCAATCATTTGGTGAGCATGAAGCATCCTTCTTGTTTTCCTATCTAATCTATCCAACACATTTTGGGGCCAGTCAATCACTCAAAGTGTAAGTTAGGACAGGAAGAGCAAATTGATTTATAGCTTGGATTTTGTTCCTAGATGTCAGCGCTGTTTTCAGGATTAATTTAAGTCTTCTGAAGTATTCCTTCCTAAGTTTTATTTGCATTTGTTCATGTTTTATTGTTGATCCTTCATCAATTCCCAAATAGTTATACACTCCTTCTTGTTCAACTTCTTTTATATCACATTCTTGTCCCAAACTGTTTTCCTGGTGTTGCAGGTTTTCTGCTTTAAAGGTTGCTTTTGCACATACATCAAGACCAAATGTCATTCTTATATCATCTGGAAAAGTTTTGGCAACTTGCAATAGTGCCTTCAGTTCCTCATCTGATGAGCTATACAGTTTTAAATCATTGACAAAGAGAAGGTGAGAAGTCTTTACTCTTTGCTGTTTTCTAGGAGCCAGATTATAGCCATGGCCTAAGCTGTTGAGTAAACAGCTTAATGGATTAAGGGCAAGGCAGAAAAGTAACGGTGACAGAGAGCCACCCTGGAATATCCTCCTTTAAAATTTTACCCCTGGGATAACAATTTGTCTTTTATCATGGCTTAATTGCAAAGTGTTCTGCCACTGTTTCATGGTCACTGTAATGTAGTCGATCAGTGTGGGGTGTATCTTATACATTTTTAAGCACTCTTTTATCCATGAACGAGGGATACTATCGAATGCTTTTTTGTAGTCAATCCATGCCATACTTAGATTCTTCCCCTTTTTACAGTTCTCCACTTTGACTTTATTTAACAACAGATGATCCTTTGTTCCATATGACTTTCTTTTATTGCCCTTTTGTTCTACTGCCATAATTGAGTTTTCTTCTAAATGACTATAAACTCTGTCAGCATCTATTCCTGTATATAGTTTATATGTCATCAGAAGGCAGGTTATTGGTCTATAATTTTTAGGGGAGCTTGCAGGTCCACTCTTAAGTAGGAGCATTGTTTTTCCTGTTGTTAGTCAGGCTGGTGTCTGTTCTGGGTGCGCATATAAATAGTTCTTACTCATGGCTAAATCTTTGTGCAAAGATGTTAACACTTTTAACCAGAAGTTAGGTACTGCATCTGGGCCTGGAGTTTTCCAATTAGAGGCTTTTCTTAACTTCGTTTCAATCTTTCTGTTACTTCATCCCATTTCATATCCTGCACCTTTAAGCTTCTTATTCTTTATTTTACTTCTATCTATTTAGCATCTTTGTTATGTTCCACAGGATCTTCATAGATACTTCTCCAAAATGTATCTATTTCTTCTTTTTTTGGTAGTCTTTCAATTCCTTTTACCTTATTTCCCAGTTCTTTATAAAACCTTTTTGGGTCATCAATAAATTGCTTATTTTTGCACTTTTCCTTTATATTTATCTTTACATTTTCTAAGTTTGTCTGCCTGTGTGGACATTTTTAGTTTATTTGTGATAGTGCATGATAGATCCTGATCTGTTCTAATATTGTGCATTGCTTTTATCACATCTATCTTTCCTTAGTGTTTTTCTTGATCTAGTCCCTCTTCTATAGTCTTCTAACAGTGACACTTCTTGTCTTAATTGCTTTATAATTTTCTCTATTCGATGTTTCCATGATGGTATTCGATTTCTCCCCTTCCTTTCCCTCACTACCCTGTGTTCTTGTGGTAGAACTTTTATCAGTTATTAATTTAGCTGCACAGTAATATATCATGTTTAGTTCTGTTATATCGTATGGGTCTCTATGAACAGTCCTAATTACTGTGTTCATTTATTTTATCACACTTTTGACTTTTTGGGTTTTATTAATCTTCTCCAGTCTATTTCTTTCATTGATCTTGATATATCTGTCCATGTCTATTAAATCAAGCAATTCTTTTCTTAGTTCATTTTCTTCCAAACTTGTTTTCCAGTTCCTGCAGGCATTCTATAGAAGGTTCTATACCATCTTCCTGTGACACAGTCTCATCAATTTCAATGTGTGCCATCTGTTGCTCTATCATATGGGAACTCACTGGCCTATCAATCCTCAACATTGACTGCACCAGAGTTTCCAGTTTCCTGTTCCTTCCCTTGCTGTCTAGCTTCAAGTGAACATTTATACTGGTTTCCTGTGGAAGGCTCCAAATTATCTTCATATGGCACCTGACCAATTACATCCTGTTCCACTTTCCCCTTAATTTGGATATCCATTACTCTATCCTACAATATAATAACAGCTATGAATGAAAAATGGTGCTGTGATGTGATTTATATAGATTTAACTTCAGCATTTGACAGGGTCATGAACAAAACACTGATCAATAAATTAGTACAACTAGGTATTGATGTACTGTTGATAAGACGGATAGCTGCATGGCTTACAAATAGGACATGGCAAGTATCACACACCAACTGGACAGGTGAAATCCTTGGTTACAGTCAAGATGTCCCACAGGGCTCTGTACTAGGCCCTTACTTGTTTAGATTGTATCTTTCAGACCTTACTTTTTCATCTGAGGTGTTCTACAGTCTATATGCTGACAACCTGAAATTGGGTAAACTGATTACATTTCCCATAATAACGGCCACACAGGTAAAAAAACACACTCTCCAAAGCTAATAATACAGCATCCATGGGACCAGATGACATCCCGGGCTGTGTACTACATGAACTACAAAATGAACTGGCACCTCACCTAAGTGTCATGTTTAATCATACCCTCACCTCAGGCTTCGTGCCCACTGAGTGGCGCACAGCTACATTTGTCCCACTCTACAAGGGGGGATCCATCTTGGATCCCGGGAACTACTGCCCCATTAGTCTGATGAGCCTGATCTGCAAGGCCATGGAACGTATTATCATGGAACTTATAAACAAAGACATTGGCAACCTTAAAAACTGGACCCCCACCCAGTTTGGGTTCGTGAAGGGCCGATCTTCTCTTGAACCTGACTGACTTCTTCGAATCAGTCTCCAGGGCCGTGGACGAGGGTAAGGCAGTCCACACAACCTATCAGGACCTCACCAAGGCCTTTGACACCATCCTCCACTCTGGAATCATAGATAAACTTACTAAGCTGAGCATTAATCCCTACGTCACTTGATGGGTTGCCAACTGGCTTACTGACAGAACCCACACTGTAAAAGTAGCTGACTCGAAATCCAGCTCCAAACAAGTGACAAGTGGAGTACCTCAGGGTTCAGTCCTGGGAGCTCTCTTGTTTGGCATCTACTTCTCTGAAGTACAGGCCAACACTAAGGGACTCTGTCTGACAAAGTTCGCAGATGACTGCAAATTGGGAGCCATTATTGAATCCCCAAATGATGTGGATACTCTACAAAAGGGCCTTACAGAAACAGATGCTTGGTGCCAGAGCCATGGGCTTAAGCTCAATGCCAAGAAATGTATAGTTATTCCCTTTGGGAAAAAACATGTACCCATGAATTACCACATAGGTGGCAGTACACTAAACACCGAAAGTGTGATAAGAGACTTAGGGACACAGGTGGACAGTGGTCTCACCTTCAATAACCACATCACCACAACAGTCAGGAAACCCTATGTGGCACACCTCATCACTAAGGGCTTTTCATCCAGATAAAAGGAGGTCATTGTCCCACTGCACTCATCCCTCATTAGACCCATTATAGAATACAATGCCCCATTTGGTATGTACCTCTCAAGACATCTGCAACAACTGGAAAGGCCACAGAAATACCTCACTAAAAGAATCTCAGGCCTAAAGCAGATGTCCTATGCTGACTGCCTTAAAAAACTCCAGCTATACTCTGTTGCATATCATCTACTCCGAGGTGATCTCTGCTTAACATACAAGGCCATGTCAAACCCAGAGCTGTTGGACATGCTACACTTAAAGAAATCCCAATCCCTCAGAGCCACATGCTCCAGGGATCTAAATCTTGTCATCACAATAAACAAAACATGCTGGAGGGATAGGTTCCTGACCCAGAGACTCCCCAGACTCTGGAATAGACTGCCCATACATGTCAAGCAGAGCGCCTCTTTGGCCCTCTTCAAAAGGAATCTTGATGATTGGATGGGAGAAAGGAAATTCACCCCGGGGATCACATCAGTCACCCTGCTAGACAGGGGTCCAGGGAAGTAAACAGTGTGGGAAGAAATAGCCAGGGAATTGTTATGGCTAGTCTTGTATAGGCCCTAGGGTTGATAGCCTAGTACCAACCTATGAATAAGTGTTACAGATAAGGCATGTCTGCAAAATAATTTGACTAAATTGACCATTTGGGCACAGGAGAATAATATGTTGATAAATACATAAAAAACTAAGCATATGAGATTTGGGAGACAAACTGAAAGGTGAATATTTAATACGGCACACAGTGATTGAAACTGTAGACTCATTTAAGGACCTGCATATATGGGTAGATTCAGCTATGAGTTTTTCTAATCATATAAACCAATTGGTTAATTATAGTTATAGAACTATAGGTTGTATAAAAAGATTTATAAAGTCTAGGAAATCAAACATAATGAAGTCATTGTTTGTTAGTTACATTAGACCCAAACTTGAGTATGGAATAACAATATGGAAACCCTATAGGAAAACAAGCATGAATACACTGGAAAGAGTACAGCGGAAATATACTAAGGGCATCCATGGATGTGAAAATCTAAGTTATTAAGAAAGATTAAAATATTTGAACTTGTACAGTGTCTCTTACAGATATTTAAGAGGAGATCTTATTCAGGTATATAGGGCATGTAGGGACAACTACCTCTGGGAATGTTTGGGGTTATCAAAAAGTACTAGAGAATCGTCAGATAACCTATGTAGAAGATTCTATAGGAATGAGAGGTGTACTAATTGGTTCTCTGACAGAGTAGCTGATGCTTGGAACAGACTACCAAATTACATTAAAGCAAGTACTAGTTTAGATATTTTTAAGAACAGCCTGGTCACTTATTATGGGAACAAGTGTTTTGGCATATTGGCAAGCTAGAAGGGCTTAATGCCCGTGTTTGAAACATTGTATGCATTTATGTATGTATGTATGTATGTATGTATGTATGTATGTATGTATGCATGTATCCTGTTGTGGTGCTTTCTGAATTAGATTTTCTACACTAAATCCTTCACTTTGCAGGTACTCCATAAACTCAAGTTTCTATTTCTTTAACTTCTCCATTACTAATCTCCTTTTCTACGTTTCCTCTTAGTCTTCTTATTTTTTGTATTGTAAAGTTTTCCATGTCTGGAATCCTTTGTCTGTATTTCTCTTCAAATATCTTTGGGGCTGCTCTTTTTGTGTTGGTTAGTTTTACTTTCTCCTTTGCATAAATACTACATCATATTAAATCCATTTTTCTTTCCCATCTCCATATTTCTTCTTTAGATATTTCCTGATATTCCTGTTTCTCCCTGCTTTGCGGACTCACTGCTGTGATGTAACTTGTGTTACACCTTCTACTTCAAATCCTTCACTTCACAGACACTCCAGAACATCAACTTCTATTTTTTAACTTCTGGTTTACTGATCTTCTTTTCCGCGTTCCATCTTTGTGATATTATTTTTTTTATTGTGAAATTTTCCATATCCGGATGCCTTTGCCAGTATTTCTCTTCAAGTATCTTTAGGGCTCCTTCTTTACATTTATTGATTTGGCTTTCTCCTTTGCATAAATATTGCACCATATCAAATCTGGTTCTTTCCCATGTCCATATTTCTTTTTTATACTATTCAAATATCTCTTGGTTTTGATGTTTATATTTTCGCACTTCCTCAGATGCTTTTTTTCCAAACAGATCAAGGTTTCTTGATCTATATACTGTTTCTCACAAATCTGTTGTATTAATGAACACAAATTTTCATTTGAAGCTTCTGACAGTTTTTCTTGTGGAAGTATTTTTCTTTCTCCTAATTTCATTTTGTATATCTTGTGCCTGGAAATTCTGGGCTTTTTGCATAACAGTAACAATATATAATTTCTTTCTTATCCTCAATAGTCCACTTTATTGTCTTTATGGCTCTTATTTGGCCTATCAATTTTTGTGGACTGCTACGTTTTTCTACAACAGGGAGGCCATTCTCCTCCAGGGCCAGGCCTGGCCTCATTGTAGGAATGTTTCTGTATTTTGAGGATTCTACACTGTCATCTTTTCCAGTCCTGGCACCAGTGTGCCTACAAGGATTGGGCACTTTTTTCTCCTGGGTCTTGTGCACCCAGCTATCTTTTTTAGTTTTTGGTGGTGCAGCAGTAGCGTTGTCGCCTCACAGCAAGAGATTCTCCCATTTGATTCTCGGCTGGAGCACCTTCTGTGTGGAGTCTGCATGTCCTCCCCGTGGCTGAGTGACATCTAAAGACATTGAGGTAGGTGCATGCATGAATGGGTGTGCCTTCTTTGAAGGTTGGGCTTCGGGCTGGCAATTTAGCACCGTAAAAATCCACTGCCAATCATTAGCAGAACGGAGTTCCACTGTTGCGACCCCTAACCAGGAAAAAGCTGAAAGACATCTACTTTTGCCCATGATATATGCTATATAAATACAGTCTATATATTAGCGTTGCCTTAGTGAGATTTTGTGAAAACAGGGTCCACCCCATTATTGTCAGCATTCACTATGACAATTTCATCATATTACATAATACAATTCAAATGAAGGATGTCCAAGGGGTATTGTTAATATAAAGATTAACACAGTCCAGTGTAACACAGGCAGTCCGACAGCCCATTACACAAAATCCTTACCACCACAATTTCAAACAACTACTAAAGAACCACCTAGCTAAATACTGACTTTGCTTCTGTCATTCGCCAGGCTAATTTCTTCCTACCTCCCTGTATCTTACCTTATTTCTCTACTTTAACTCATTCTATGCTCCCTCCATCTCTCATTCAAGCACTACTGACCCATAACAGCTTCTACACTGTTTTAATTGATAGACAGTGATTCCTGGATTCCAGCCACACTGTACATACATATGGAATATCAATTAACTCCCTGTCTTACGTCACTGTTGATATACATGCATACTGCCTCTAAATTTATGCATACTGTCATCGTAATTAGTATTCAATATACATGCATAGTGTCTATAAGCCGCAGTAGCATTGTTGTCTCACAGCAAGAGGTTCTCCCATTTGATTCTCGGCTGGCATGAGGGGAGTGCCTTCTGTGTGGAGTCTGCATGTCCTCCTCGTGGTTGGGTGGCATTCGAAAGACATGCGTAAATGGGCATGCCTTCGTTGACGGTTGGACATCGAACTGGCACCTTGGTGTTTATGAAAATCTACTGCCAATCATTAGCAGACCAGAGTTCCGCTGTGGCGACCCCTAACCAGGAAAAACCGAAAGACAAACAACAACATACATGCATAGTGTCTCTTAATTTATTTTATGCACAACTTCTTTGTAATTGTTATTCTGTATAAGTTTACCATGGATTGTATTTGGGACTCTGTATACTTGTGTAAACTGTTTGTATTCTTCTGACTACTGTATAAGTATTATTATTGTAAGCTTTGTTACTAGATATGGAGCTTTCCTCCCTGGGCCTCCACTGAAAACAGGCTTCTGGCCCAGTCAGACACTACCCGGTTAACAAATGTAATACATAAATAAAAAAAAATAAATAAATAAGAGAAAAGAGTAATGGACTAACATTGAACCCCGAGTTCCACGTTGATATTACTACCAGTGAGGTGTTGTTTATGTGAACAAGAAATCTTGAATGTTCTGTCTTCCAGACAGTTCTTGTACCATTGAACAACATTGTAAGAGAAGCCAATATACTAGTTTGTTTAACAACAGTTTGTGGTTAGCTGTTTCAAATGCCCTAGTATATTCATTCATTTGTTGGACAGTTTTAGGTTAGGCTTGAAACTGTTGAATATCAAGCCACAGTATTTATTTTCTGTTTATTTATTTGTTTGCCCTCTTCAGCTTTGGTGTGGATAACATTGTCTCTCTCAATATGCATTTAAGGCTTTTAGTCTGTTGTCTGCTACCAGGATGTGGTAAGAGAGTGGAACATGGGCATAGGTACTCTAATTGTTAGTTTCATGCCACCAGGACATAGCTTCTCACAGATGAATTGTTATGGTTGGAGATGTAAATGTGTACATAGGTGCTGTCATTCTTAGTTTAATGCCACTAGGACTCATCAGCTTCTCAAAGAGGAAATGACATGGTAGGATACGGGTACATGTGCATAGGTGATATGACTATTAGTTTAATGCCACAAGTATCTGTCATCTTCTCTCAGATCTGTTGTTATGCTAGGAGACAGGAATATGTGCATAGGTGCAAATTCCACCAGGACTTATCAGGTTCTTACACATCCATTTTTCTGGTAGCAGATGGGAACCTGTACATAGGTAGTGTGAATGTTTGCTTAATCCCATCAGTAATTATCGCTTTTCACACATCAGTTATTCTGGTAGAAGAAGGGAACATGTATAGGTACTGTGACTATTAGTTTAATGTCACCAGGACTTACCATCTTCTCACAGAGCTGTTGTTCTTGTGGGAGACGGCAATGTCCTTAGGTACTGTGACTGTTAGTTTAGCACCAAAAGGATTTATTGGCTTTTCACAGGTCTGCTGCTAAGACAGGACATGAGAATGATTATATAAGCACTATGATTATCAATTTGATGCCACTAGGATTTACCATCTTTTTACAGACCTGCTGCCATGGTAGGAAATGTGAATGTCTCTGTAGGTACTATGATTGTCAGCTGCTGTTTAGACTGCATGATTGCTAGTGTAGCACCACAAAGATCAATCAGCTTCTCATGGATCCATTGTTATGGTAGGCGATGGGAACGTGCATAGGCACAATGATTATTACTTTAATGCAGCCTGCATTTTTTGGCTTCTCTCAGATCTGTTGCTATGGTAGGAGACAGAAAGAAATGGTAATGTATTTGCAGGCACTGTGAATTTGTTGTCTGATACTAGCAGGATTTATCAGCTTCTCAGAGTTCTGCTGCTGTTGTATGAGATGACAGCATGTGTGTCGGTACTGTGATTGTAAGTTAGATGGCACTGAGATTTATCAACTCTCACGGACCTGTTGATTTGCTGTAGGAAATGGAAAAGTGTGTAGACAGTATGACTGTTAGTTTGATGCCAACAGGATTTATCTGCTTGTCACAGATCTGCTGTTTTGGTAGGAGATGACGAAGTGCGCGTATGCGCTGATTGTTAGTTTGATATCAACAGGGTTTAATAGCTTCTCATGGACCTGATACCATGCTAGGTGATGGTAAAATGTACTTTGATACCAATACTTAGTGTGATGCTACCAGGATTTATGAGTTACTCACAAATTTAATTTGATGGTAGAAGACAGGAAAATGTGCATAGGCACTGTGATTGTTAGTGTGACGTAACCAGGATTTATCAGTTTTTCAGAGATCTGTTGCAATGGTAGAAGAATATGACTTGATTGTAGGCACCGTTGAGTGTTAGTTTGATACTTATAGGATTTATCAGCTTCTCTGGGATCTGTTCTATGGCTGGAGATGTTAAGCAGTGTCTGGGCACTGTGAATGATGGTCTGTTGCTGCCTGGAAGGATCAGCTTCTCATACATCTGCTTTAACTATAATAGTAGATCAGAATGTCTGTGTATGCACTATGAGTGTCAGTTTGATTCCTCCATGATTTATTATCTTGTTATAGATCTGCTACTACAGGAGGAGATGTGAATGTATGCATAGGTATTGTGATTGTCAATGTAATGCCACCAGAATTCCTCAGCTTCTCACAGGTCTGCTGTTATGGCGAGAGAAAGGAGCGACTGTGTGGGCACTGTGATTTTTTAGTTTTGATGCTGCCATGATTTATCAGCTTCTCATGGAATTGCTGCTATAATAAGAGATGGGAAAATATGCATAGGCACTTTGTCAATGTAATGCTGCCAGATGTTTCAGCTTCTCATGGGTATACCATTATGGAGAGACAGGAATGTGTGTATAGGAACTATAATTATTAGTTGGAAAATGCTAAGAACTTCCAGACTCTCACCAATCGGATGTGATGGTAAGAGATGAGAAAATGAATGCAGGATCTATGATTGTCATTTAGATTCTGCTCTGCTAATATGGCAGGAGTTGGGAGCTGACACCAGGATGTATCAGCTTCCCTCAGATCTGTTACTGAAGTAGGAGACGCAGAATGTGTATGTAGGAGCTAGCTTTGTCAGTTTGATGCCACCAAGATTTATGAGCTTCTCACTGATTTCTGTTATGATAGGAGTAGACAATGTGACTGCCAGTTTGAGGCTTCCAGGATTTATCAGCATCCATAAATATGCTGCTACAGTATTGGATGAGAACATCAATGTAATGACAGCAGAATGTATCAGCTTCTCACAGTCTACTGTTATAGTGAGAAATGGGAGCATGTGCATAGGCAATATAACTTAGTTTTATGCCACCAGAATAACATATGCTGTGATGGTTGGAAATGGCAACTAGAATGCAGGTAGTACATTTGTGATTATTATGCCACCAGGGCTTATTTTCTGATGGATCTGTTATATGGTAGGATACTGGAACTTGTGTGTCCTTTTGATGGCACAAGGATTTACCCGCTTTTGACAGATTTGCTGCAGATACAGGAGGGGTTGATAAATCCTGGCAGTGACAAAATGGCAATGTCAATACCTACACACTCATCTCCTACTGTAGCAGCAGATGTGTGAGAAGCTGATAAATCCTGTTGGCCTAAGAGACTTTCACCATGCCTACTACCATGTTCACATCTCTTACTGTAGCAGCAGATTTTTTAAAAGTTTTTAGAAGCTGATAAATTCAGGCATCATAAAACTAAGATTGATAGTGTCTTGACACACATTCCCATATCCTACTATAGCAGCAGATCTGTGAGAAGCTGACACAGCCTTGGTGCATTAAACTGACCATCACAGCACCTAAGTATGCATTTCCATCTCTCACCATAGCAGCAGACCAGTGAGTACCTGACAAATCCAAAAGGCACTACACTGAATCACAGTGGTTATGCACACATTCCCATCTCATACAGTAGTACCAGATGCATGATAATTTATTGAATGCTGTCATGAGTTACCAGTTTCTCAGAGGTCTGCCATTATGAGGAGACACAGGAGCATTGCTTAGGCATGGTGATTGCCAGCCTATTACCACTAGGATTTATCAGCTTCTCACAGTTAAGCTGTTATACTGAATATGTGCATAGCTACTGTGATTTTCAAGGTAATTCTGTTAGGATTTATCATGGTCTTCTGGATATGATACTACAGTAGGAGATAGAAACATGTATAGACACACTGTCAGTGTACTGCTGCCACAATTTACCAGCTTCTCACAGGTCTGCTATTATGGTTAGACAGTGAAGCATTGTTTAGGAACTGTGATTTTCAGTGTAATGCTACTGGGATTTATAAGCTTCACACAATTTTGCTATTATGGTGAGAGATGGGGAAATTTTCTCAGGCATAGTTACGGTCAGTTTAATGCAACCAGAGAATAAAATTTTAATTTAATTATTTCAATTCTGCTTAAATATATAAGTCGCACTTATAGTAACTTCTGTGGTGATACTACTTTAATCTTTTTTGTTCTGTTCCATTATGTTTCTGCATTAGTCCGCACTTCTGTTTCCACAAATAGAATTACTTGTAAAAGCTATTTGCATTTTTAAACCATGCTGTACCATAGTTTTGTAGTTTAATTCACTGTTGTGGCAGAACTGCTTACAACTACTACTACTACCAGATTTGTGCCTTAGTCATTTATTGCAGCATTATGTCCATAAAGAGTGTTACTGGTAATTTTCTGCATAGTCTTGTGCCTTAAACTGTAGTAGAAGTTCAATAGCAAGAGAAATTTCTCTGCTCCAGTTTGTTCTTCAGTGCTTTTATATTCTGCTTATCATTTATCCACTTGCATTCTGGTTCTGCCACATCCCTCACGAACACATTCAGCTAAAGTTTCTAAAAGAGCTCAAATATTGCCTTTATTTGATCAGATACCTCATTAGCTAGCTTTTCCAGCACAGAGCTGCCTCCCCCCAGTGTCTTTTATCCATGACATGGAGCTGTATGGAACTAGCTTTTCATCAAAAAGGAAGAGAACTAAATTATTTTAATTACTTCAATTCTGCTTAAATATTTAAGTTGTACTTATACTGACTACTGTTTTGATATGCATTTTTATACTTTGTTCCATCAGATTTTATTTTTGCAGTTTATTCTGGGACCTTACTCTTGTATTTTAATTAGGAGTTGTGGGAAGTTTGTGTTTCTGTATTATTCTGTACTTCTAATTCCACAAGTAGAATAACTTGCAAGGCCTTTCTGTTTGTATTTTAAACTCTGCTGGGGCATAGTCATGCAGTTTTATTCTCAGCTGTGACAGAGTTGTGTACTATTACCACCACCAGATTTGTGCCTTAGTCATTTATTTCTACCTTTTTTCTGTAACAGTGTTACTGGTACATTTTTGCATAGTCTGGTGCCTTAAACTATAGTCAAAGTTCAGTAGTGAGAGAATTGTCTCTGCTCTAATTTGTTTGTCAGCATTTATATTCTCCTTTTCATCTGCCTGCTTGCTTTCTGTGTCTGCCCCTTCTCCCAGACACACATTCACTCAAAGTTTCTGAAAGTGGTCCTATATTGCTTTTATTTGATTACATGCCTCTCTAGATGGCCTGCTATTTCCAGCACAGAGCTACCCCTCAGTCTGTGTCATTTATCCAAGATGTGGAGAGGTATGGAGCTGTGATTAACTAGCCTTTCATTAAAAAGGAAAGACAATTAAATTCATTTTGTTTCAGTTCTGTTTACATATTTAAATAGGGATTAGTGACCTGTTTGGTGATACTATTTTGTATTTTTCTGATGCTCTGTTCCTGACTGCATTTTTATTTTGTTCTGTTATTGTTGTATTTTACTTAGCAGTTGTGGGAAGATTATGATTCTGCATTATTCCACACTTCTATTTCAACAACTACAATTTCTTGTAGAAGCTATCCATTTTTATTTAAAACCTTGCTGGGCCATGGTCTTGTAGTTTAATTCACAGTTGTGACAAAACTGTGGACCACTGCTACCAGAATTGTGTCGTAATCATTAATTACTTAATTTTTTGCTACCAGATTTCTGCCTTAATCATGAATTATTACATTTTTTGTAAACAGTGTTACTGGTAAATTTCTCCATAATCTGTTGCCTTAACCTGTAGTAGAAGTTAAAAAAGTGAGAGAATTGTCTGTTCTCCAGGTTTTTCTTCAGTGGATTGACATTATCAGTTACCTACTTGCATTTTGTATCTGCCCCATCCACCACTTACACATTAAGCTAAAGTTTATGAAAGAGCTCCATTATTGCCTTTATTTGAATGGATACCTGTCTAGCTAGCCTGCTATTTCCAGTACAGACCTAGACTCACTGAGTGTCTTTTATTCAATATTTGGAGAGGTGCAGAACTGGGACTAAAACGTTTCATCAGGAAGGAAAGAGAATTAATTTATTTTAATTATTTCAATTCTGCTTAAATATTTAAATTGCACGTATAAGTGACCTGTGTAGTGATACTACCTGGTATTTTTCTGCTCTGTTAATCTGATTGCATTTTTTAGTTTCTTTTAGTTAGCAGTTGTAGGCAGATTGTGTTTCTGTATTATTCTGCACTTCTATTTCCACAAGTAGAATTAGTTGTAAAAGTTATACTTTTGTGTTTAAAATCCTGCTGTGCCATAGTCTTGCAGTTTATTTTACAGTTCTAGAAGTGTGTACTACTACTACTAGATTTGTGCTTTAGTTATTTATTACTGATTTTTTTTACATAACCAGTGTTACCGGTAAATTTCTGTATTGTCTGAAATTACTTGTAAGAGCTATTTGTTTGCATTTTAAACCATGCTGAACAGTAGTCTTGTAGTTTAATTCACAGTTATGGCATTCATTACTGTGTTTTTCCATAAACAGGGTTACTGCTAAATGTCTACAGTCTGCTGTCTTAAACTGCAGTCAGGTTTCAATAGTGAGGGAATTTTCTCTGCTGCAGATCTCCATCTTTATATTATGCTCATCATTTTTCTGTTTGCATTATATGTGTGCCCCATACCCCACAAAAACATTAGGCTAAAGTTTCTGAAACTGCTGTAATATTGTCTTTAGTTGATTGGATGCCTTGCTAGCTAGCCTGTTATTTCCAGCACAGAGCTACGATCACATTGAGTCTCTTATCCAAGTCTTGGAGAAGTGAGGAAGTGAGTATAACTACCTTTTCATGAAAAAGGAAAGAGAATTAATTTTACTTATTTCAGTTCTCTTTAAATATTACTCTGTTCCATCAGATTGCATTTTTCGTTTGTTTTGAGACCTTAGTCCTGTATTTTACTTAGAAATCGTGGAAGATTGTATTTCTATCACTCTTTCTATTTTCACAAGTACAATTACTTATAAAAGCTATTAATTTGTATTTTACACCCTGCTGGCCATAGTCTTGAAGTTCAGGTGTGGCAGAAATGTGTACTACTACTACCACCAGATTATTGCCTTGTTCACTTAGTGTACTTTTCCATAACCAGTGTTATATTTCTGCATCGTCTGATGCCTTAAACTGTAGTAGAAGTTCAATAGTGAGAGAATTGTCTCTACTTCAGCTTGTGTTTCAGTGGTTTATATTCTGTTTATCAGTTACCTGTTTGCTTTCAGTGTCTGCCCAATCCCCCAACACATTTAACTAAAGTTTCTGAAAGAACTGCAGTATTCCTCTTTGTCTGTATGCCTCTCTAGCTAGTCTGCTATTTCCAGCACATAGATAAAACACAATGTGTGAGGTAGCTAAGTCTTGGAGAGGTGTGAAATTGGCTAACTAGCTTTTCATCACGAGGGAATTCTATTTTAATTATTTCAAGTCTGCGTAAACATTTAGGTTGCACTTAGTGTCCTCTGTGGTGATACTAATTTGTATTTTCTGCACTGTTCCCTACAATTGTTTTTTTGTTCATTTATTCTTGGATCTTAGCCTTGCATTTTAATGGGTCGCTGTGGGAAGATCAGGTTTTTGCATAGTTCTACACCTCTATTTCCACAAGTAGAATTAATTCTGAACGTTATCTGTGTGTATTTTAAAGCCTGCTGGGCATAATCTTCTATTTCAATTGACAATTGTGGCAGAACTGTGTACTACTACTAAAAAATGTCTGCCTTAATCATTTATTACAGCATTTTCCCATAATGAATGTTACTGATAAATGTCTGCATAGTCTGGTGCCTTAAACTGTAGAAGTTAAACAGTGAGAGAATTGTCTCTGCTCCAGTTTGTGCTTCCTTTTATATTATCCTTATCATTCACCTGCTTGGCTTCTGTGTCTGTCCCATCCTCCACTAACACATTAAGCTAAAGTTTATGAAGAGATTCAATATTGCCTTTCTTTGAAAGGATGTCTAGCTAGCTAGCCTGCTATTTCTACCTGCGAGCTATCCCCACTCAGTTTATTTTATCCAAGACTTGGAGAGGTGTGGAACTATGAGTAGCTAAGTTTCATCAAAAAGGAAAGATAATTGAGTTATTTTAATTATCTAAATTCTGCTTAAATGTATACATTGCACCTATAGTGACCTGTGTGGGGATACTACTTTGTATTTTAATACTTTGTTCAATCCGTTTGCATTTTCATTTGTTCCGTGACACAAGTCTTGTATTGTAATTAGCAGTTGTGGGAAGATGGTGTTCCTGCATTATTCTGCATTTCTATTTCCACAAGTAGAATTACTTGTAAAAGCTATCCATTTTTATTTTAAACCCTGCCATGCCATGGTCTTCTAGTTTAATTTACAGTTGTGATAGAACTCTGTACTACTGCTGCCAGCTTTGTTCCTTAGTCATTGTGTTTTGTATTTTTCTATAAACAGTGTTACTGGTAAATTTTTCCTCGTGATTTAAACTGTAGTAGAAGTTGAACAATAAGAGAACCCTCTCTTCTCCAGTTTGTGCTTCAGTGCTTTTATGTTCTGCTTATCATTTACTTGCTTGCATTCTCTGTCTGACCCACACCCCAATATTGTCTTTATTTGATTGGATGCTCTCTAGCTAGACTATTTCCAGCACAGAGCTACCATTACCCTCAGTCTTTTATCTAAGACCTGGAGAAGTGTCAAACTGGGTCTACCTTTTCATCAAAAAGGAAAGGGAATTAATTTATTATAATTATTTCAATTCTGCTTAATTATCTAAGGTACACTTACTGTGGCTTCCGTAGTGATACTACTCTGCATTTTCTGGTATGTTCCACCTGATTGCATTTTCTCAGTTTGTTCTGAGACCATAGTCTTGCATTTAATTGGTATTTGTGGGATGATCATGCTTTTTTCTTACTCTGCAATTGTATTTCCACAAGTAGAATTGTGTATAAAAGCTGTACATTTGTATTTTAAACTCAGATGGACAGTGGTCTTTTAGTTTAATTCAGAGTTGTTCAGAACTGAGAAATACTTTAACCAGATGTGTGTTTGTCATGTTATTACTGCATTGTTTCACATTAATAGTGTTACTGGTAAATTTCGGATTTGTCTGCTGCCTTAAACTGTAGTAGAAGGTCAATAGTAAGAAAATTGTCTCTACTCCAGTTTGTAAATAAAAGCAAATAGTGCCCAATTGGCATAAACACCATACGCTCCACACAGTGTACCATGTTGCAAAGTCTTTATTCCTTCACAAAAGTTTATAGCCTTCATCCCATGCATAACACTCTGGGACTTCTTCAGAACTAATTGGTATAATGAAATCACCTGCTTTTTATACAGCAATGTCAATCAGCAATTAACTATAATAAGCAATTAAATATTCAGATGTTAAAAAGACATCAAAACGTTCCTTAAAGCCTTTATACACAATAAAGACATACTACCCCTATTGAAATTCCTACTTTTAAACACTTAATAAAAAATATATGATGTGCACAATCATGAAACTTGAGAAGAACATCATGAATAATATACTTAAAAACAATAAACCATAAAAAATGGAAAAAAGATGTATGAAGAATGTATTTGATGGTTAGAAATCAAGAGCTTTCCTTTTTAACACAGGTAACAAAGATACATAGTCATTGAGTCCTGGTTCAACAATTGGATGAAGTCTTGTGATCCAGTAAAATTCTCTTAAGTGAATTTGAAGTTCCCACCAACCGCCCCTTATACTATGTGGAATCACTTCCAAAATTCCAAATTTAAATTTGTTTCCCCCTCACAGTGCATGTATGTATAGGCCGTTCTTGGTGTTACCTTTACCAATAGCATACAAAAGTTCATATATTCTGGATCTAAATTCCCTTGCTGTCTTACCTACATAGAAATTACTACATGTCTGACAGATGGATATATAAATACATTTTTGTATTGCAATTGCCTCTTTGTAAATTAACACCTTGCCTTCTTCCTTTTAAATATACCACATCACTGTCAAGGATATAGGGGCATCGGTTACAGTAACCAGACTTAGTTGTACCTTTGACACCGGTGTTGGTAAGATTGCATGTTCCATAAGATATTTTATGTTTCTACCCGCTTTATACAAATCTTGGTTCTTGTCCTATGATGTTAAAAATATCCATGTTGCCCCGAAAAATGTTCCAATTTCTCGTAATGCTGTCCTTAAGGGTACTCTCCCCTTCTCTGAATGGAATAACCATACTGGTGCTCTATCCATCACCTCCTGTTTGTTTTTGGAAATTGTCTCACTACTGTAAAGCAGTGGTTTATATTTAGTCCCCCACCCTTCAACCATTACCTTGATGGTCTTGTCCAACATTTTGTTAGGGTAACCCCAGCTTTGAACATGTTGGTAATGCCTTCCACTTCACTTAGAAAAGCCTCTCTATTAGAATACATTCTTGCAGCTCTCCCAAGCTGTCCCTTACAAATATTTCTCTTAATATGTGGGGGTGACAACTTCGAAAATCCAAATAACTATTGGAGAAGGTTTCTTTTCTGTGTATTTTTGAAAGAAAAGTTTTATTAATCCTGTCTTTAGAAATGGTCACATCCGAGTAGTTAATACTTTCTTCTGAGTGATGTGATGTAAATTTAAAGACACTTGATTAATAAATACTGAAAACCCATCGAGGTCCACTTGGTCATCTTTCCAAAGAATAAAAATGTTGTCCAAAAAAAATGACAATATGTGGACCACTGCTGTGTGTAAACACTCGTGAACACATACTTTTCCCCAAGAATACAGGACCAAGTTGGCATAAATGGGGGCACATGTTGCCCCCATTGCCACCCCTTGGACCTGCCTATAATATTCCCCTTCAAATGTACAGTGAATACTAGTAAGAATATATTCCATGACTACCATGAGAAAGTTAATCATAGAATCACTCAATCTGGTTAGTTCCCTAATGGCATCAAAAAATAGGTCTAACCCTTGCCTGTGGGGAATGGAGGAAAAAGGTCCACTATGTCAATGGTAGAAAAAAATACAATTGTCAGAATACCATCTTGTGTTAATCTTGGACAAAAAGTCCCAGGAGTCAGTTAAATAATCAGAGGCCACCTGTCTACAAAAGTGCACAGGGCATAAGTCGAGCTGTTACGAGCTGATATAATGATCCTAAATGGGGGCTGTTGAATAGATTTATGCACTTTTGGAATCCCAAAAGCTATGGGTATTAAGGGATGTTCTGTTTTCAAGAAGTTGCATAATTCCTCCAAAATACCATTCTGAAGCAGGGAATCTTCCAAGAATAATTGCACTTTTTTGTGTGCCAAAAAATACTTCATTCTTCAATGAAATCTGATATTTATTAGTGTCTGATAATGCCGTAGTCAGTTGGTTAACATTCTCTACAGACTCTACTGTTAAAGAAAACTACCCCCCACCCTTATCAGCCTTCATGATTCTGGCTGAATTATCAGTTCTAAGTTGGTTCACCAGAATTAATTCATCCTTGGTGAAATTATGACGTTTTGTACGTCCAAACTTATTAAATTCATTATAGATGTCACACTCACATGCCTTTTTGAAAGCTTGTACCACTGAGTTTAAAGGGGGGTTAAACCAACTTCTCTTTTTGAACTTGTAATTTTCCAAGTCACTTTCCTGCCCCTTGAACATAATTTTAAAATTCAGTTTTCTGATGTACAGTTTAAGTTCAGTAACAACATCCACTGTATCCAATCTAAAAGTGGGTACAAATTTGAACCCTTTCCTAAAATGGAGAAATAGGTTGCATAAATCTCATTCTCTGTGTAGTTGTACATGTTAAAACTTTCCAAAGAAAGACATTTACCTTCATGACTGACCTTAATACCTTCCGCAATGCGTCCTTGGTCTACCTGTGTGCATTCCTGTTTCCACCCCTGTTCTTGCCCCTGTTGTTGTTTCTTGGTGAGTACGAGTTCCCTAAAAAAACCTTTGTCTATTCCTATTTTCTATATGCTCAGACCTCCTCAAAGGTGGATAGTTTGCTTCATATTGATTGAGTTTGACCATAATTAGTTTGCCCTTAATCATCAAAATCATCATTAAATACTGAATTGAACTGTGAACCTTCCCCAGTATTCATATCTTCCAAATGACTGTTTTTTTCCTCATCCCCTGAAAACCATCTGGGCAAAGGATATACTTGCTTTCTCAGGTAGTCATTATCATCCCTTAACAATTTCTTACTTTTCCACTCCAAATTGAACTTAACACTACTCTCAACTCTGACAAAAATCCACTCATAATGTGCACAATTAACTTCAAACAACAAATCATTCATAAGAAATGCTTTTATTTTGTCTAATTCTTCTGACATAATTTTACTATGTTTGTTAGTTTTAATAATAAAATCAATTAATTCAGACCAAACCAGTCAAATAAAGCATATAATTCATCCAAATTAGTAACTAGCCACCATTCCATTGGGAAATTTAAACATTTTAAGTCCTTTGGGGACATGCTTTTTTTCATAAGCAGTATTACTGATCAATTTCTGGACATTGTGGTCCCTGATACTCTCTTCTCCAGGTTTTACTTCAGTGCCTTAATATATACTGCTTATCAATTACCTGCTTACCTTCTGTGTCTGCCCATCCTCACTAACACTGTAAGCTAAAGATTCTGAAAGAGCTCCTATATTGTCTTTATTTGACTGGCTACATCTCTAGCAAGCCTGCGATTTGCAGCACAAAGCTATGCCCACACAATGTTTTTTCCATGACATGCAGAGGTATAAAATTGGGTGTAACTTGCTTTTCATTAAAAAGGGAAGAGAATTCAGGTATTTTAATTACTTCAGTTTTGCTTAAATATTTATCTTGCAGTTATACTGACTACTGATTTGATACTACTTTGCACTTTTTCTACTTTGTTCCATCTGATTGTATTTTTTTTTTTCAGTTTGTTCTGTGACCTTAGTCCTGTATTATAGTTAGAAGTCATGGGAAGATTGTGTTTCTGTATTTTTCTGTACTTCTACTTCCATAAGTAGAATAAGTTGCAAAAGCTTTCTGTTTGTATTTTAAACACTGCTTGGCTATAGTCGTGTAGTTTTATTCACAGTTGTAAGAGAGCTGTGTACTTCTACTACTACTAGATTTCTGCCTTAGTCACTTATTACTGCATTTTTCCTGTAACCGTGTTGCTGGTGAATTTTTGCATAGTCTGATGCCTTAAACTGTAATCAAATTTCAATAGTGAGAGAATTGTCTCTGTTCTAATTTGTGCATCAGCACATTTATATTATTCTTTTCATCTACCTGCTTGCATTTTGTGTCTGTCCCATCTGCCACACACACATTCAGGTAAAGTTTCTGAAAGTGCTCTTATATTACCTTCATTTGATTAGATGTGTCCCTAGCTAGGCTGATATTTGCAGCAGAGAGCTACCCTCAGCCCATGTCATTTATTTAAGACTTGGAGAGTGTGGAGCTGTGAATAACTAGCTTTTCATCATTAAGGAAGGAGAATTAAATTATCCTTTTATTTCAATTCTGCTTACATATTTAAGTAGGACTTATAATGACCTGTTTGGTGATACCAGTTTGTATTTTTCTGCTTTTCCCCAACTGATTGCCCTTTTAGTTGCTGGGATGTTATTCTTGTCTTTTACTTAGCAGTTGTGGGACAATTGTGTTTCTGCATTATTTTGCACTTGTATTATAACAAGTAGAATTTCTTGCAAAAGATATTTATTTATATTTTAAACCCTGCTGGACCTTAGTCTTGTAGTTTAGTTTACAGTTTTGTCATGAATGTGTACTACTACTACTACTACTACTACCAGATTTGTGCCTTAGTCAGTTATTACTGACTTTTCCATAACCAGTGTTACTGGTAAATTTTTGCATTGTCTGGTGCCTTAAACTGTAGTAGATGTTCAATAGTAAGGGAATTGTCTCAGCCACAATTTTTGCTTCAGTGCTTTTACAGTCTGCTTATCATTTACCTTTTTGGCTGTTTGACCCAGTAACCCCTAACACATTAAGGTAACATTTCTGAAGGAGCTCCGATATGGCCTTTATTTGAAAGATGTCTCCTTAGATAGGCTGTTAATTCCGGCACAAAGCTACCCCCACTGGAGTGACTTTTATCCATGACTTGGAAAGGTATGGGGCTGTGAGTCACTAGCTTTTCCTAACAAGGAAAGAGAATTTAATTATTTTAATTATTTTAATAATTGCTTAAATTTTTAAGTTGCACATATAATGACCTGTGAGTTGATACTACTTAGTATTTTTACTCTGTTCTATCTGATGGCATTTTTTTAATCTGCTCTCGGTCTTTGGTCTTGTATTTTAATTGGCAGATGTACAAAGATTGTAATTCTGCATTATTCTGCAGTTCTAATTCCATATGTAGAATTATTTGTAAAAGCTATTTATTCTTATTTTAAGCCCTGCCAGGCCATGGTCTTCTGGTTTACTACACCTCTGTGACAGAAATCTGTAGCACTGCTACTCCATTTGTGCCTTAATCATTAATTACTATATTTTTTCTACCAGATTTAAACCATAACTATTAATTATTATATTTGATATAAACAGTGTTACTGATACATTTCTCTCTTGTCTGGTGATTTAAACTGGTTCAAATGTTCAAAAGTGAGAAAATTGTCTCTTCCGTAGTTTTGCTTCAGTGCATTTACATTCTGCTTATCAATTACCTGCTTGCATTCTGTATCTGTCCCACCCCCACTAACACATTAAGCTAAAGTTTCTGAAAGAGCTCCATTACTTCCTTTGGATGCCTCTCTAGCTAGTGTATTATTTCCAGCAAAGATCTATCCTCAAGGATTGTCTTTTATCAAATACTTGGAGAGGTATGGAACTGGGTCTAACTAGCTTTTCATCAAAAATAAAGGGAATTAATTTATTTTATTTATTTGAATTCTACTTAAATATTTAAGTTGCACTTATTATGACATGTGTGATGATGCTACTTTGTATTTTTTTGCTGAGTTCCATTGGATTGTATTTTTCAATTTGTTCTGGCTGAGAAGTACTTCTACCAGATTTGTGCCTTCATCATTTATCGATGCATTTTTTACCAATTAATAGTATTAATGAAAAAATTTTGCATAGTCTGGAACCTTAAACTATAGTAGAAGTTCAATAAGGAGAGAACTGTCCCTGCTCCAGTATGTGTTTCAGGGGTTTAATGTTCTGCTTATTATTTACCTGATTGCGTCGATGTATGCCCCATTTCCTCACTAACACAATAAGCTAAAGTTTCTGAAAGAATTAGAGCATTGCCTTTAGTTGACTGGATGTCTCTCTAGTTAGCCTACTATTTCCAGCACAGAGCTGCCCCCACCCAGTGTGTTTTGTGAATGACTTTGAGAAGTGTGGGAATGTGAGTAACTATTTTTTTTCATCAAAAGAGAAAGAAAGTTAAATTATTTTAATTATTTCAAATCAGCTTAAACAAAGTCACACTTATGTTGACATGTGTTGTGATACAATTTTTGTATTGCCATGCTCTGCTGCATCAGATAGACGGTTTTAGTTTCTTTGAGGGGCTAAGTCTTGTATTTTAATTTGCAGTTGTGGGAAGATTCTGTTTCTGCATCATTCTTCACTTCTGTTTCCACAAGTAGAATTAGAGGTAAAAGCTCTCCATTTGTATTTTAAACCCTGCTGGGGCATACTTTTACTACTACCGGATTTATGCCTTATTCATGTATTATTGTATTTTTTTCATAATGTTTTACTGGTAAATTTCTGCACAGTCTTTTCCCTAAAAATGAACTAGAAGTTGAATAGTGAGAGAATTGTCTGAGGTCCAGTTTCTGGATTAGTGTTTTTACATTCAGCTTATTATTTACCTGCCTGCATTCTTTGTCTGCCCAATCCCACAATAAAACATTGAGCTACATTTTCTGAACGATCTCCATTATTGCCTTTATTTGACTGTATGCCTTTGTAGCTAGCCTGGCATAGTTATCACAGAGCTGCTGTCAACCAGTGTCATTTATGCAAGACTTGGAGAAGTGTGAAACAGTGAGTAACTAGCATTTCACTGTAAATGAAAGATGATTGAATTATTTTAATTGTTTCAGTTTTGCTTAAATATTTAAACTGAACTTATATTGACCTGTGTGGTGATACAGCTTTGTGTTTTTCTGCCCTGTTCCATCGGATTGCACTTATAAAGTTTGTTCAGGGACCTTAGTCTTAAATTTTACTTTGCACAGCTGAGAAAATGTGTTCAGCATTATTACTAGATGTGGCAGTGGTGCAGTAGTTACGTTGTTGCCTCACAACAAGAGGTTCTCTGGTTTGTCTCTCGGCTGGGGTGCCTTCTGTGCAGAGTCTGCATGTCCTACCTGCATTTGTGCGGGTATCCTCTGGGTGCACCGGTTTCCTCCCATGTTACAAAGAAATGCATCTGGAGCATTTCTCCCCGGGCCTCCACTGAAAATTTGCTTTGTTCCAAGTAGGATTTTCCAGGTAAACAAATGTTAAATAAATAAATAAAATTATGGATTTATATTTCCACAAGTAGAATTAACTGTACAAATGATACATTTGTACTGTAGTTTAGTCCACAGTTGTGGTAGAACAGGCTACTACTACTGCCAGATACATGCCTTAGTCATTTATTACTACTTTTTTTCCATCAGCATTGTTACTGATAAATTTCTGCACACTCTGGTCTTTTATATTTTCTTCTGCAGGTTTTACTTCATTGCCTTAATATATTGCTTATCAGTTACCTGCTTACTTTCTGTGTCTGCCCCAGCCTCACTAACACTGAAGTTTCTGAAATAGCTTGAATATTGTCTTTATGTGACTGCATGCATCTCTAGCAAGCCTGTAATTTGCAACACATAGCTAAACCCACCCAATGTTTTTTCCATGACATGCAGAGGTATAAAATTGTGTGTAACTTCCTTTTCATCAGAGAGGGAAGAGAATTCAAGTTTTTTAATTATTTCAGTTTTGCTTAAATATTTATGTTGCACTTATACTAACTACTGTTTTGATACTGCTTTGCATTTTTTCTACTTTGTTTCATCTGATTTTATTTTTTCAGTTTGTTCTGGGACCTTAGTCCTGTATTTTAGGATTCATGGGAAGATTGCGTTTTTGTATTATTCTTTACTTTTATTTCTACAAGTAGAATTCGTTGCAAAAGCTTTCTGTTTGTATTTTAAACCCTGCTTAGCCATAGTCATGTAGTTTTATTCACAGTTGTAACAGAGCTATGTACTGCTGCTACTACCAGATTTGTGCCTTAGTCATTTATTACTGCATTTTTTTCTGTAATAGTGTTACTGGTGAATTTTTGCATAGTGTGGTGCCTTAAACTGTATTCAAAGTTCAATAGGGAGAGAATTGTCTCTGCTCTAATTTATGCATCAGAGCATTTTATATTCTCCTTTTCACCTACCTGCTTGCATTATGTGACTGCCCCATCTCCCACACACGCACATTCAGCTAAAGTTTCTGAAAGTGCTCCTATATTACCTTGATTTGATTAGATGCATCCCTAGCTATGCTGATATTTTCACAGATAGGTACCCTGCCTCAGCCAATTTCATTTATCTAGAGGGGGGAGGGTGGCCTAATGGTTAAGGTGCTTGCCTTACAAACGCAAGGTGCAGGGTTTGAGTCTCACAAGGGATAATTGGCTAGGCTTAAAATGGCTCACAAGGGCAGTTAGCCTAGTACTAATCTATGAATATATGAACCTATAAGACTTGGAGAGATGTGGAGCTGTGAATAACTAGCGTTTCATCAATAAGGACATAAAATTAAATTATCTTTTCTATTTCAATTCTAATTACATATTTAAGTAGGACTTATAGTGACCTGTTTGGTGATACCAGTTTGTATTTTTCTGCTTTTCCCCATCTGATTGCTTTTTCAGTTTGTTCTGGGATGTTAGTCTTGTCTTTTATTTAGCAGTTGTGGGACAATTGTGTTTCTGCATTATTTGCACTTGTATTTGAACAAACAGAATTTCTTTCAAAACAAATTTGTTTATATTTTAAACCCTGCTGGACCTTAGTCTTGTAGTTTATTTCACAGTTTTGCCATGAATGTGTAGTACTACTACTACTACTACCAGATTTGTGCCTTAGTCAGTTATTACTGACTCTTCCATAACCAGTGTTACTGGTACATTTCTGTACTGTCTGGTGCCTTACACTGTAGTAGAAGTTCAATAGTAAGGGAATTGTCTCTGCCACAATTTTTGCTTCAGTGCTTTTACAGTCTGCTTATCATTTACCTGTTTGGCTGTTTGACCCAGTAACCCCTAACACATTAAGCTAACATTTCTGAAGAAGCTCCAATACTGCCTTTATTCTCCTTAACCCTACAGGAGTCCTTCAAGGCTCCATCCTTGCTCCTCTACTGTTTAATATATTTATTAAATATTTACATACCTCTTCTTCCCCTGGATCACTGATTCAATATGCAGAAGATTCCACCATAATCTGTACCTCTCACACTCTTCCAGAACTACTCACTAATACCCCAAAATCCTTCACTTCTATTTAAACATGGCTCACAGATGCCCAACTGTTTCTGAACTCGCCCCAAAAAAACAAACTCATGGTCTTTCACCCGAAAAATACCACCATCAGCTCCAAAAATTTAACATCCACTCAGCCGACAACACTGTCATCAAAAGAGTGCAAGAAACAAAATTACTGGGTGTAATTATCAACAACAAACTTAACTTCGACCTTCATGTCCAGCAAAATATAAAGAAAACTCAGAAGAAATTAGGACTTCTCTATAGAAATAGGCAATTCCTTACTACATCTACCAAGACTATCCTGGCAAAAACTTTCCTATTCCCCACCCTATTTTATGGGTGTAGCATACTCACCAATCTGCAAACATCCACCAAAACAAAAATGGAACAATGGTATAACAAAGTTGCAAAGTTCACCGCAAACTCTAAATACTATACACACCACTGTAAACCACTATGTGAACTACATTGGCATGAACTCTCCAACCAACTAACACATACTCATTTAGCTTACTATATACAATTTACAAACCCACTATTTGCACTGCCCTAAATAAGCTTACCAAACAATACAAACCAAACAGATCACTCAGATCTGAAGACAAAAATTTACTAGAAATCTCCAAACGTTCCAAATGACCAGGGCAGTGTCTGTACTTGTACTGTATTTCCCTTCAACCACCACATAAGTCCCAAACCTGCCACTCTTCAGAGACTCCATAAAAGCACACCTTAATAAGTCATGGCTCTGCTCATGTATAACAACAAGTTAATCCCCCTCTACCTCAGCTCTGTCCACCGTCCCTTCTCTTTCTCTCTGTATTGCCCCATTTCATATGTACAAAACCCTCCGACAAAACTCTCCTCCTCTCTCTTTTACTCATAATGTATACTCCTCCTCTTGTCTATCTAAACCCCTCACAAAGCTATGTCTCCCCTTCTCTAACTAAAGCAGGTCACATGATCTAGAGTAAGACTGCTCTCATGTTAATATGTTCTCTTTACTTTCTTCTATAGAAATCAGTTGTTAAAACACTAGTTGTTGTTGTTTGTCTTTTCAGCTTTTTCCCAGTAAGGGGTCACCACAGCGGAACTCCAGTCTACTAATGATTGGCAGTAGATTTTTATAAAATGCTGAGGTGCCAGCTCGACGCCCAACCTTCAACGAAGGCACGCCCATTTACGCAAGCATGTCTTTCGAACGCTACCCAACCTTGGGGGAGGACATGCAGACTCCACACAGAAGGCACTCCCAAGCCACGTCGAGAATCGAATGGGAGAACCTCTTGCAGTGAGGTAACAATGCTACCGCCATACCACAGCGGCATATATTGTTAAAACACTAGTAATTCTTACAAATGATGCAACGTTTTTATTGCAAATCTCTAGTTACTAACACTATTAATCTTTAATCTGTTGTAAATGTAATGTCTTAGATTACAATTGTTACAATATAAAGTAAGTTATCTGTGCATGGATGTAAATGTCTAAATATGCACTTTTTCTCCCCAGGACTCCACTAAAAATTATTTCTGTGACCCAGTCAGACTATCTCGTCTGATGAAAATAAATAATAAATAAACAGACAGGAAGATGGCAAGCAGAAACGAGGGCATCCAGCAAAGAGGTAGATGAATTGTGTGAGAGAAAACCTGCACCAGTCAGACATGAGTATCAAGAAGGTAGGAGAGTGACATTGAACAGAAAGATATGATGGCAGTTGTTGCAACACCTCGATCCCATGTAGAAAATGGGAAAAAAAGGAGTTGATGATAATGATGACAAAAGTTGCCACTTCAAAGTGTTGAAGGGAACCCGTGTGTGTGTGTGTGTGTGTGTGTGTGTGTGTGTGTGTGTATGTATATATATATATATATATATATATATATATATATATATATATATATATATATAGTTCCCCTTCAGAAGGTTGAATGGCTGAAAATCTGGAAATGCATATAGTCGAGACCATATGCTCGAAATGTCAGAAGCTCGACTTTCTGAATGGGCATTGGCATACAGTGCAGAACAGGAGATTTCTCTTTCTGTGCTGTAGTGCTATCTCAGTGTTGGAATAAATAAGTAGCAGGGGATGTGGGGGGTGCAGGGGGGCTTGCCCCCTCCATAAACATTGTTTTGTGTTTTGTTTTTTTCTTTTTACTTCCCTTTCAGAAGGTCGAGCTTCTGAAATTTGAGCATATGGCTTCAGCCATATGCATTTTGAGATTTCAGCCGTTCAGCCTTCTGAAGGTGAACTATCTCTCTCTCTCTCTCTATATATATATATATATATATATATATATATATATATATGCATATATATATATATATATATATATATAAATATATATATATATATATATATATATAGATATAGATAATATATATATATATATATATATATATATATATATGCATATATATATATATATATATATATGTATATATATATATATATATATATATATATATATATATATATATATATATATATATAGATATAGATAATATATATATATATATATATATGCATATATATATATATATATATATATATATATATATATATATATATATATATATATATATATATATATATATATATATATATATATATATATATATATATATATATGGGTTCACTTCAATTCACTGACTTTCTTTTCACTGACACCATTTCACTGAAATTCATTTCACTGAAACTTCATTTCACTGAAAGTTCATTTCACTGACAAGTATTATTACAAAGTAAATGGAATTTGCCCCCTTCCCCACTGTAGTGCGACCCTGGAGTTAGAATATATAGTTAGGGGGGTGTGGGGGGCAGACCCCCCACATCGGGGGGTGTGGGGGGCGCAGCCCCCCACTTACTTTTCTTTTACTAAGCAATATTATATCAAAACGTAAGAATATCAAATGAACTGAAGTGGGGGGCTGCACCCCCCACACCCCCCTATCTATATATTCTAACTCCAGGGTCGCACTACAGTGGGGAAGGGGGAATATTCCATTTTATTGCTAATAATAGTTGTCAGTGAAATGAACTTTCAGTGAAATGAAGTTTCAGTGAAATGAATTTCAGTGAAATGGTGTCAGTGAAATGAAAGTCAGTGAATTGAAAGTTCAGTGAATTGAAGTGAACCCATATATATATATATATATATATATATATATATATATATATATATACACACACACACACACACACACACACACACACACACACACACACACACACACACACACCCGCACACATACAGACACACACACACACACACACACACACACACACACACACACACACACACACACACACACACACACACACACACACACACACACACACACACACACACACACACACACACACATACATACTCAATGAAGGTGTGAGCTGAACATCAGGAGTGCTGAAGTCATCCAAGGGGTCTGGAGATTTTTACTGGCTTACAAACCCTTCCTTAAGTGCCTAACACCAAACTATGACTGGTAGGACATGAAAAACATGGTATGTCCCACCTACCAAACTGCCCCCCCCCACACCCCCAGCCTGATGTCTAGCTTTTCTGATTTCCAGCTTTTACTAGAACTCCATTAGAGAGATGTCAGCACTCACCTTCCCTCCCAGGGTAGGTACTCTCCATTCTCTCATTCAAGTCCATCAAGTGTTTGAAATGCTAATCGTACTCAGGTTGCTTGGGTCTTAATCAGGGCTTTATCCTTCTATTTTACAAGAGTGGCTAATTTTCTTAGCTTACTTTGGAAAGCTGGGATAGTATTTCTGATTTCTGACATCTGCCAGAAATTGATTTAAGTACCCTAGTCTAACTTTAGAAAAAGCCTGTTAACTGCTGGCTAAACTAAATATAGTTTGGTTCAAAGACAGCGAATTGCGACTGTTACCAGTAAAGGTGCATACATATGCTCTAAATAATAGCTTGATTAAAGGAATTAGCAATATTCTAAAGTGAATTTGAAAAGCATCATAGTGAGTAGTAAAGTAGATCGGCCAAGAATATAACTCAAATCTATTTTATAAACAGCTGTTTGTAACAAGGCATAGCTCTCAGCTCTCCAGATTTTCACAGAATGTCCAGATTTTTGCCTCAGATTTTTGGTCTGTTCCTCATAAAATGTGTGTTTTTCTAACAAATCACTGAGGACTAGCATCACTAAACAATGACAGGTATTTAAGTTCCCGACTTTATATCCTTCAGATAATACATGCTAACACAAATCCTGTTATTCTAGCAACTTTCTCAGTTTTTAAGAGTAATATTTAAAATTTGTCCCTATTTTAGAGCTTTGTCCCCCCCCAATTATTTTAGGGTTTGTCCAGATTTCTTGTGCTAAGAAGTCGAGAGTTATGGATGTATTTGTGGAAAATTGAAGAGTGATAAGAGATAATGCATATTCATATTTTGGGTGCAGGCCATTTTTAGCCAGTGTTTTTTTTGAGTTTGGAGTCAATAAATTAGAGATTCTGTAACATAGTTTTAGAAGTAGTAGTTGTCAACACTGTGTTTTTTGAATGTGTTTGAGGTCAAGCATAACATTCAGATATTTTTGTTGCATAATATAGAGAATGTTGTTGAGATGCACTGGGTTTGTATTACAGAGCGTTTGTACTATGCTGAAGATTCTAACTGCTCATTTATTGGGATCGATACACCTGTTTCTGCAGCATTTTCAGTCCCAACATGAAGTGAAGTTCTTTGTAGTTGCAGTTTCTCAGAATACTACAGCAAGAGGATGAACTGTATTACTACTTAAGTAATGGGATATTGTTTCCTATTGCCGTGAATACAGAATAGTTCAGCTATTTTCTTTTTACATACACACTACTCTTTTATAACTCTACTGTCTGACTCTAGTAGTTCTTACTGTTTCCTGCAATCAGTTAAGACATTACATTTAATACTTTTTGCAGTAGAGCAGTAACAGAAAGTTCCAGTAGGCGATCATAGGATCATAGGAAGTTACTAGGCTATTGGCCCTGAGGCCGTTATAAGCTTAGCCAAGATTTTAGCCCATGTATAGACAAATTAGCACCCGATACCCCTGTCCAGCAGGGACACAGGTGGAATCCCAGGGATGTATTTTCTATTTCCCATCCAGTTATCCAGGTTGCGCTTAAAAAGGGATAATGAAGTACTCTGCTTGACATGGAGAGGGAGTCTGTTCCACAGATGGGGGAGTCTCTGGGACACAAATCTGTTCCACCAACAGGTCCTATTAATGTCACAGACCAGGTTGAGGCCACTTGTATGGGTTCCTCGAGTGGAGCTTGACTTGCGGATATGCAGCAGTCCCATCAAGGGGGGGGGGTTTAGCGATCTATTTCACTCTATAAGTTTAGCATTATCAGTAGTTTGTATTTTGCTACTTATTTTCACAGGTAGAACAACTTATCACTAGTACTATATATACAGCTATGTGACCCTTTATCCACATTTAAAACAGAGTATGGCTACAGTTGGTATTTTCTGTTTGTTACGAAAACTTGACATAGGCTTTACCAAAGGTTTAGACTATTCATCTTTAAATACAGATTTATTGCATAACAATCTCTTTATAAGTATATCAAAGTTTTCAGAGTTCTTATGATCAGTTTAGAATGCCAAGTTTGTAAAGTATCAGGCAAAGATATTTTAAATCGAACACGTCTTTCATTTTATTTTTAGTATGTTAAACTCTAGGATGTAGCCATTATTTAAGCATGTACACTAAATCACATGACTGAGATCTAACTATTTTGTTAGGAGAAAATATCCAGCTATGAAACTTTTGATCTTGTGTCTCAAAGATAACGTCAAGTCAAGATGAATGCTTTTTTAACCTTATCATAACCATGATATTAAGTCCCTTCCATATCCATAATGGTTTGCTGGTTAGCTGGGCTGAGAGGATTCTATCCTAGATGCTCTGGTTCCTTCTCTCCTGGTGAGTGTGCCACTTGAAGGCCACTTTGGGCTTTCCTTCCTATTTAATCGCTTACGAGGTGATACTGTCTTCAGCATAGCCATGGACTTGGTCACTGTCACCATCCCCTTAGCAGCAGCAATTTACAGCAGTTGCTCAACTGTTGTCATCTGGGCATGAAATGTATATACTCCACACACAAAATAAAACTCCTAGTCAGGGCTGGTGTTAACATTTTGAGGATGCCCAGCAAATGTCAAGCTGGGGACCCCTTAGACACTTCCAGTCTAAGCATCACCCAGTCACTGCCACCCAGCTATGCATCCTTTTAGTTTATCTGCATAGTTTTAGAGGAAGTAGGTGCAGACCCCCCCCCCCATACTTCTTGGGCTCTCCACACCATGCACATTAGTTTTAAAACTCCCTTTTCTTGCATTTTCCTTGACTGTTCAGCTTTTTCAAGAAGCTATTATTTTCTATATACTCTGAAATGCTTTTTATGCTCTGGGATGCATTTTAGTGTATTTTCCTAACCTTTAATGCGATGGTGGCCTGAACAAAAATCATAAAAAAAAAATGACAGTCTTAGTTTTTGTCTGTCAAGGAAGACTTAAGTTGTGGTCAAGGCTTAATGTTCAAAGCTGACAAAATAGTAGCCCAGAATAAATAACAATACAGTTGTTGTAAGGATACACAAATCATCTCTGGGAATACTGCCTGCCTCCTTATCCACTCCACAAAAAAAAAAAAAAAAAAAAAAAAAGACAGTCACTGCCTATGCATACCTCTGATGTTAGACTGAGATGAAAACAGAGGCTCGAATGTCCATCATCGTATATTTCAAATGGCTGCTGTTGTGTATATACATCACATAGCATTGCCTCCTCACCCCTACCCCTAAAGGCAGCCATCGGTATATGTGCCTGGTGTGGGATTGTGACAAATGAAAAAAATAATGAATACAGTAATGACTTCTCCATTGTTGCTCATAAACATTACACTGCTCCTACATAAGCTATAGTAACCTTCTCTGTATACCTCTGAAGTTTGTGAAAAAAGTAAAAGAAATAATGACTACACGGTCTCCATCACCAGCAGAAGCTATAATGACCTTCCATGCATACCTCTTAGCTTTAATTAGGGAGAAAATTAAAGACGTAATGAACACACAATCCACAGCCACCCACACAACCATCAGCAACCTTCTGGGCACACATCTGAGCAAGGTTAGTTTTATAATGGGTGCAGTCGAGGGTAGAGGCCACCACGAGTTGATGTCAAAATCCACTTATACATTCTGGGGCGTGGAGCCTCCAGACTCCCAGAAGATCTAAGTTTCTAAATGTTCAGTGATATATTTTATGCCTTACTTCTGAAAATATAATTTCTCGTTAACTGCATTTTTTAAGTGTTACATAGAAGAGTCATGTAAGTGCCTGGCATTATTGTGTGTGCACAGATAAACATCAGTGATATTTTCACACTCACACACACACACACACACACACACACACACACACACACACACACACACACACACACACACACACACACACACACACATGTTTTTGATGTACTGGGGTTAACCATACCTCATGGACAGATGCACAAACAGACAGGAGGGGCATGTAGACTCCACATAGAAAAAAACATAGAGAAGAACTCATGCTGAGAAAACACTGTGAAATGGCAATGCTATTTGCTGACCATGCCACTGTGGCAATGAACTGTTCTTTCACACACATACTCTTCCTGCCAAATCACCAAAGATAGCCACTTATCATGTGGAAGGTCTGTGCTTGTGATTGTAAAAAACAAGGCCAGCTTGTTACTCTTAAATACACTGCAGTCATGCTCCCCCCCACAAAAGCACAACAGTAATGTTGATGGTGTTTGTGCTAGAAAATGAAATAAATTATAGTCAGCTTGTCAATCTTATATTGCAACACACACACACACACACACACACACACACACACACACACACACACACACACACACACACACACACACACACGCATAAACCCTCATTTTGCAATTATTTCTGCAAATAGCAATACACTTTGCAACACTTCTACTCCCCCAGCAGATCAGTGATGATTGTTTAGCAGTCATTACATGACAGTAGGGATAAGTCACTTTTATTTACCTCATTGAGGAGTAATGTACGTCTTTCACCTTCACTGATTTCACAGAATGTCCCTGATTTTACCTCATAATTTTTATTCTCTTTCTCATAAAATATTTATTTGATGGTAAATCATTCAGGATTACAGTCAGTCAATAAGCCAAATATCATAGTTTCATACTTATTGTCAAAAAATCCATGTTGATGCAAAATGTGTTATTCTGTTAGTTTTTAAAGTGATCTGTTCACATCAGATACCTGTTTGGTATCTACTTCTTTGAAGTACAGGCTAACACAGAAGGTCTTTGGCTAACTAAATTCGCAGATGACTGCAAACTAGGAGCCATAATCGAAACTCCTAACGATGTGGACATCCTACAAAAGGGCCTCACTGAGACAGATGCCTGGTGTCAAAGACATGGTCTCAAGCTCAATGCCAAAAAGTGCATTGTCATCCCCTTTGGTAAAAACTCTGCACCCATGAACTACCACATAGGTGGTAGTCTACTTAACACCAAAACTGTGATAAGAGACCTTGGGACACAGGTGGACAGTAGCCTCTCCTTTGATAATCAAATAGCCACAGTGGTCAGGAAATCCTTCTACGTGGCACACCTCATCACAAAAGGTTTCTCATCCAGAAAAAAAGAGGTCATTGTTCCCCTCTACTCATCACTCATTAGACCCATTATAGAGTACAATGCCCCTTTTGCTATGTACCTCACAAGACATCTACAACAACTGGAAAGGCCACAAAAATGCCTCACAAAGAGGATTACTGGCCTCAAACAGATGCCTTACGCAGACCGTCTCAAAAAACTCCAGCTTTACTCTGTCGCATATCGCCTACTCAGTGGTGATCTCTGCCTAACATACAAAGCTATGTCAAACCCAGAGCTGTTGGACATACTCCACTTAAAGAAATACCAATCCCTCCGAGCTACATGCTCTAGGGACCTAAACCTTGTCACCACAATAAACAGAACATGCTGGAAGGATAGATTCCTGTCCCAGAGACTTCCCATACTCTGGAACAAACTACCTATCTATGTCAAACAGAGCTCCTCATTAACACTCTTCAAGAAAAATCTTGATGATTGGATGGGTAATAGGAAATTCACCCTGGGGATCACATCTGTGGTTCTGCTTGACAGGGGCACAGGAAAATAATTTTCTTGGGTGGTGAAAGCCAGGGTATCTTTTTGGCTAGGCTTGTATAAGCCCTAGGGCCAATAGCCTAGAACCTACCTATGAACCGATGAACTATAGTAATATTTAGTGCTTCTGATTTTCAACTTGTATTCTGATATCATGTGTGGCCTTCGGCAGGAGTCTTGGGCAAGGACACTGAGGTATATTGTATTTAGTGTTCTGCTAGTAATTATAAAACTCCCTGAAAGAAAATAACACATCCCTAAAGTCTGAAAGAATCAGTTCTTCTTAAAATCCAAGATAAGTAGAGAGAGTGGTCACTCAGGGCTGCTGATCTCTAGCACTTACCTTGGTTATGTTCATTCACTGATTTATAAGCTTTATCCTAACAGGATCATATCACATCCCTGTTTTGGATAAAGAGCATAATCAGAAAAATAATTTTTCCCTTATTTTTCCAACCAACATCAGCTTTTGTGGGGCCCCCACACAGTCAAGTATGATTAAGGGGGTGCCCTGCAGCCCCGGGTATTGCAGGTGTATAAAGCCAGCATTAGTGGAGAGAATGCCCAACCAGCAGGACTTAACTAAATCAAGGGCACTATGTTAGTGGCAAATCATTTAATGAAATTGTAAACTCTTTTATTTGACAAAACAATGTTAGTATAAGCAGAGATTTATTTGAATTTGAAAGGAGATATAAATAAAAGTTATTGTTACCCACTTGGTTTATTAAATACACACAATTGCTGTACTAGCTTTTGTTGGATTGACAAACATGTTACAAAATATCAGAAAAAGGTAACATGTTGTGGACTGGGGGACACCAGCAACTGCAGGATTTGCTGGTGCCTAAAGCTGGCTATGCCCCAAGTCCATAATGTGGTACTGCTGTCTCTTCAATTCTAGAAAAATGCTCAAATGTCAAGCAGCAAAAGGAAACCACAGGATCTGTGCTGGCATAGAAATGTGTGTGCCAGTTTTAACCACTACACCCACCAATGTGGCATTTAAATAAGGTAACTGAATCTTGTCCATAATTAATGCGTTTTTATTAACAGAGAGTTCAGTAATGCAAATTCATCTTCAGAAGATGAAACAAAAATAATCCATAATCTCTGCAGCCTTTCATACAAGCTTAGGTTTAATCACATTTTTTATTAATTCTTCTCATAAAGCTAACACAAAATTAAATCCCAAATTCTGAAGTTCACATTGGCATTCATTCAGTTCAATAGAATTCAAATGATAAATTCTTTTTAGTGTCTCCCGTAGTGTTTGTGGTTGTTCCAGGCTTCTCTGCCTCGCCTCCTTCCAACTGTAAAAAGTCCTCCCTGAAATTAAAGCATCATCCTTCTTGGTTTGCTGTCATACTTTCCTGTTTCCCCACGAAAACATTGGGAAACAATTGAGTCCCGTTACAAATTCTGCTCAGTCTTTGTAATATTATTGTTGAACATCGTGGACCTGTGGAGAATAAAAGGCTCTCTTAAAAAGTAATAATTCTGGCCACCAATATAAATAATTTCTCCCCAGCTGATTAATGTAAGATGGTTTAATATTAATTGTCCGGCTGCCTTGAAAACTCCACGGATAGCAGTGGCTGACTGTATGGTCACTCTAGGAATCAGCTGCGATTCTAAGAGAGCAAGACAGGCAGTACTAGTCTCATATGCTTGCCGATCCCTTCTCATTTTTTTCTTTCCCTGTAACTATTGCTAATTCCTTTCTAATACTAAATCATAATCCTGATATAAGCAAGAAAAGCCTACTGCAGTCTTTATTTTATCAGTTAAATTGTTAATTTCAACAGTCAGTTGATCTATCTGCTGAGCATAATGTTAATTTAAAATACTAACCACCTCCAGTCTGGTATTATCAATAAATACAACAGTTCTTTGAGCAATGGCTTGGATTGACTTATTCTATTAAGGAATGTTGAAGGTTGTGCATCAGGGCTGGTAACTCGGCACGTAAAAATCCACTACCAAACATTAGCGGACCGGAGTTTCGCTGTGGCGACCCCTAACCAGGATAAGCTGAAAGACACAACATTAAGGAACTTGTAAACATTTAACCCCCCTTTGGGATATTTTTTCTGTTCAGACACACTGTGATGTATAAATCGTCACATGCAACTGATTTATATTTTCTCAGCTTCCTTTCCATTGTTTTTAATAATGACGCAACATTGTCTATCAGACCAGGTTGTGCATTAGTAATTATTAATTGAAACATCAATGAAAAGACTTGCAAGCAGTTTCATTACATCTGTCAATTTCAGTTCTTGTCACTGTGCTTTCATTTGAAAGTTTATCACATTATTTTAATTATTGTTAATGTTTTCAGTCTTGTTGTTCTCCATAATGTCCCCCACTGAACAGTTAGAAAACAAAGCTTGAGAAAGCACATCTCTATTCTTATTTTGAAATTATAGTCACCTGGTGTACAGTGGCAGCCTGAGTCTCTTGAAAATTAAGCAGTGCTTCAGCCTTTCCTCTTAGAATGGCACATCATTCATCTTATTGTAAAAAAGTCAGTATACTTAAATCCAGTGGAGTCATTTGCTCCATGTTCCTCTGATACCAATTGCTAGTAGATCAAACTAACAAGGAATAGCTAAATTGAACAGTAAAACAGTACCTATAAATAAATCAAATCCTCTTAAAATAAGAAAAATGCACTTGTAATAATTTCTTTCATTGAAGCCAATACAAATCAAATTCTTGAAATGAAACCTTATCATTGAATAAAATCTGTTTTATATATACTTTTATATAACAGATCATATGACTGCACAGAACTTAAAAAACATCAGTATCATGTATCATGGATCAGTTATGGTTAAAAACCATGAACAATTGAATGAGAAGCTAAAACACTTCTTCCCTAAGCAAAGAACATTGTTGCTATGTACCAACCATGTTAAAAAGTGCACTTTCTTCACTTCTACACAGATAGGCATATATATATGTATGTTGGTTTTGTCGAGTGATGGTCTTGTCGACATCTGTTTAGCTGACAGAATTTGGTCGATTAAACAGATGGTTAACAGGTGTCGACAAGTGTGCAAGATCAGGCAGTTCTTGGGGTTGGGGAATATGCCCCTTCTCTAGGAATTGTGTGCAATATTGAAATTAGTATATATAATTAGCAGGGTGTATGAGGGTGCAGTAAAATTCCCCCTGCAATAAACAATGTTGTCTTTTCTGTTTTTATTTTGCATGGGCCAAGATTGTTGCTTAGTGCATGCTTAGGGTTCCTATTAGAACGATGAAAATGCATTTTGTCTAATGCATTTTCATCGATACATAAAGAGCGAACAGGCAAAACAGCAAAGCAGCTATTCAGCGAATTCTTTCCCTGGGAAAGAAGTCGCTTGACCGCTTTGTTGCTTTGCCGTGTTATAAACGGTAGTGTGGTCTCAGAGATTCCCTTATCGGTATAGCTCCTGAGCGAAAATGTGCAAGAGTTACTGACCTTAGGGTTAGGGTGCGGGTTAAGGTAAGTGCATATGTATGAGAGTGTTTACTTTTTTGTTTTTTGCATTAGATGTAAGGTTGAGTTAAGTATATATGTGTTTTAAGCTGTTTACTTTTGTTTTGGGGGTAGAATGAGGGTTAAGGTAAGTGTGTATGTGTTTGGAACTATTTACGTAAATGTGCAACAGTTACTGACCTTAGGGTTAGGGTGCAGGTTAAGGTAAGTGCGTATGTTTTAAAATGTTTACTTTTTTCTTTTGTGTTAGATGTATGGTTGAGTTATGTGCATATGTGTTTTCAGCTGTTTACTTTTGTTGGGGGGGTAGAATTAGGATTAAGGTATGTGTGTATGTCTTTGGAAGTGTTTACTGTTTTTATTTTGGTTGGAACAGCGATTTCTTTCCCTAGGAAAGAAATCGCTGTTCTGAGGTGTCGACATTTTCAGCTTTTGCTGAAAAAGGGTCGATGAAACATCATTCGCTGTTTTAAGCATTCAATGTTTCAATATAGACCCCATGCTTAGTAGGGTATCGACATGTGTTGTGTTGGGTCATTCAATATTTGTGAATAGACCCATATATATATATATATATATATATATATATATATATATATATATATATATATATATATATATATAAAAACACAATCTTTCATTGAAAATGTACAATATTGATCCACAAATAAAATAAAAAAGAATTAAAAAGGCAGCCTTTTTGAAAGGAGGTAAGCCCCTCTGCACTCCTACAACCAGTAATTCTAAATACCAAGTCCGAGATTGCAATACAGTGGGGAAAGGGCATATTATCTGCACTCCACTGTTCCGTGATCTAACATTGAAAAAGCTGGTAATTTTAAATCAGCATACATAAATTCATATCTATATCCCTATCTATATATAATATAGATAGGTAGATATATATATACATATATATATATATATATATATATATATATATATAAATTTATGTACGCATGTATATTATAGATGGATATGTATACACACACACACACACACACACACACACACACACACACACACACACACACACACACACACACACACACACACATATGATTACATTTCATTTAACTGAATCTCAGTTTAGTGAATCACAAACAAATCAGCATGACTATGTGAAGTGGGACATAATCAAGCTTGCTGATTATATATCTCAGGCAGTTATGACCCTAGCACTGAGTAGCATAGTACCTTCTCCAAGTATGATGCTTTATTACCAACAGAAAATAAATGATTTTAACAACTGACAGCTTCTGGTTTCAGTCCAAGTTGGTACAATATTTGACTGCCTGGAGAACATGATTGACAGACGACACTGTTTTCCCAGGGGTAGTCTGCACATATTCCCTCTACGCTTTAATATATTGGCAAAGACCTTTTCCATTTCCACAGTGCCTTTTTTAGGCAATGCCAAATTGATAAACCTCCCAGTTTAACTGAACCTATGAAGGAATATATGAAGGTGATACTAATCAATGCTAGAAGTCTTAAGAAACTCCACACCCTGTAAGTCTTCCTCTACCTGGAGAGTGTAAACATCTGTGTAGTAATGGAGACGTGGTCTAAAGTTGCAGATAGTACCCTGGCAATGCAAGGTTATAATGCCTTTCACACCTTTAGACAACCAATTGTACAGGAGGGAACTAAAGGTGGTGTAGTTTTAGTCTATATTAAAAACAACCTCACATCCTGACTTGTTATGTATGATCCACTGGAACTCATATATGTGAAACTCACAATAAACAGGGTCTCATAGTTCCCCTCCATGTCCCAGGGAACTCATGCTACCTATCTCAATATATGTTATGTTAGTATAGTTTGATTACTTTTATATGACTGTAAATTTGCCTATTTCAAAAGTGATAATTCAATAAAGATGTTTGAAAAAAATGTAGTAGAGTCCCTCACCATTCAACCCAATACAATCTTCATGGGGGATATCAACTACCCCTCTATAGACTGAGAAATCTAAACTATTTCTAATGCACAAGCCCGTCAGTTCCTGAACTTCATGAATTCCAGCATCCTGGAACAGTTGGTCCATTCTCCTACCAAGGGTAGAAACAAACTTGACCTTGTATTCACAAACATGGGGAGCGATGTTCTTCACCCAATGTAATGTCTTCACTTGTCAGATCTGACCATAAGGCAGTATTTCTTGAAATAAAAATTAAATCTAGGGACCCAGCAAAACCAAAAACCTTTAGGGACTATTCCAAGGCTAACCTCTCTCTACTAAGCAACACCTTGGCTAAATTCAAAGCACCTCCAAACCTAATAAACACTATAAGATATGATGAGCTATTTACAAAATCTCTGTACAGCCATACTGACAGCTGTATAGAGTGAGATGTGCTCACTTGTATTAAGAATAATGCAAACTCAAAAGACAAGCTGACCTGCTGGAATCACGATATCAATTGGTTATACAACAAAAGAAAAAAAAAATCTTGGCCAGGCATAGCAAGAACAAAGCCCTGCATACTAAAAACTCCCTGACCAATCTATACATGCAGCTTAGAGGGTTGATTAATATTTCAAAGGCTAAATTTGAAGAAAAAAATAGCTTTTCAGGCGAAGGACAACCACAAAGCTTTCTACAATTCCCTCCTCACTCAGTCACTCAGACCTGTTGTAACATGCTTAACTGCCTCACTTCATCTCAACTCCAAATACATATCCAACTGACTTACATCTAGCTTCCTCTCACTACCATGTATACTACTCTGTCAGTCTCCTCTCTCACTCCTCTATCTTCCCCTTCTATCCCATTAGCCCTTCTAGCTTGTTCCATCATTGTGTGGAGCTTCTGCTTTATATCTACTTGAGTTTAGTGCAATATTTGTAAATAAGATTTAGGTATATGAGTTGAGAACAGTATCTGTTTGAGCTTAGTACTATCTGTATATACATCCTACCTTTATTTCTAGCCTCTAGCGGGTCTATATTACTGCAAGATTGAACCTTAAACCATGAAAACCCACTAACGTGAACGGCCAGGTCGCCAATTTTTTTCCTAGGGGAAAAAAATCGGTGGACCAACTAAACACCACAGACCATTTAAATGATTACAAATGTAATCTAGATGTGGGGGGCTGTGGCCCACACCCCCCTAAATAAATATACCAACTCTGTGATTGCAATACAGTGGGTAAAGGGCAATCTCACGGCGATGACCACCCAATTTTTTTTCCCTAGGAAAAAATTGTGACCTGGCTGTTCGCATAAGTGGGTTTTTGCGGTTTGAAGTTCGATCTTGGCGTATTCACTCGAAACAGCTTTCGACAAGATAATATCGACCAACCTCTAGCTAGATATTGGTATATTTGTGTATTACTATGTTTCGTATTGTAAGTATAGCTAATGTTTGCTGCAGTATGTATTATTTGCTATTGTATGTATATTCAATTGTTCTTCATGTACTCTGATGCTCATTTATTGTTCTGTGGAGATTTTCTCCTCAGGCTTCCACTGAAAAAGGATCTGTGTCCAGTTGGAATTTCTAGGTAAACAAATATAAGTAAATAAATAAATAATACAGCTATGCCCATAACCTTGGTGGAAATGTGCAGCAATGCACAAAACATATTGCAAATGGCATCACACACACTCTAAACCAGAGGCCATTGCTAACCTTTTGGATGACAGGTTCAGATCAAATTCCCCCCCACTCCCTTCCTAGTAGTCCAAAGGATATACCACATACCACAATCTCTCCAACCATTACTAGGGAACGGGTCATCAATGCAATTTCTAAGGCCAAAAATACTGCATCAGTGGGCCCTGATACCATCCCTGGATAATTATTAAATAGCATGAAACATGTCCTCTCTGGTCCACTTGAATTACTTTTCAGCTGGAGCCTACAGTCAGGTTTTGTGCCCAAAGAATGGAAGATGGCAACAGTCATTTCCCTGCACAAAGGAGGTCCAGTTACTGATCTGGGCAATTACAGGCCCATAAATCTGACCAGCCTCATATGTGAGGCCATGGAAAGAATTATCATGTACATGATAAATGAGGACATAGGTAAACTGCAAATGCTGGACTCATCACGGATTGGCTTTGTTAAAGGAAGGTCATGCCTATTAAATATGGTGGACTTCTTTGAGAGGGTAACCAAAGCAATGAATGAAGGCAAGACTGTGCACACAGCTTACCTGACCTGGCCAAGGCAATTGATTCAACACCCCACTCAGGTATTATTGACAAGCTCACTAATTTAAGTATAAACCCTATTACCACCAGATGGATAGCCAATTGGCTCACTGATAGGACCTGGGAGGTCAAAATATGTGAGGCCACTCATTAGCAGAGTCCCCTGGAGCTTGGTATTGGGCACACTTCTTTTTGGCATCTGTTTATCTAAAATGTGAGCAAATGCTGAAGGTTTTGGCTGACTACGTTTCCAGATGATTGCAGGCTGGGGGTTATCATTGACTCCCCTGGAGACACTAGCATTCTTCAAGAAGGCCTATCTCCAACAAACAAATGGTGTCAAAGCCATAGTCTTAAATTCAATGCTAAGAAATGCATACTTGCCCTCTTTGGGAAGTCAGCCATACCAGCTAATTACCATGTTGATAATATGCCCCTAAGAGATGACCCAGTGATCAGGGATCTCAGTACACATGTAGACAAGTAGCCTTACCTTCGACCACCATGTGGCCACTGTGGTGAGGAAATTCTTTTATGTTGCAAAACAATGGGCACTAATATCATTAAATACTAAAATTCAATTCTTTAATTCCTTCCTTCATTATCTCAATATATGGTGTAGTCCCTATGTTGTACTACACTAGTTTGTCTCAAATGTTACTATATAACTCTCATGAACATAATCACATTTATGTAGTTTAATCTATCAATTTGTCAATAATACCTACTAACTTCATAAAGCTCAGAAACAATTTAAAATGAGGAAAACAGCAGTAAATGCCATAATTTAATTAACTCTGTTAATTGTATTAATATTTCTATGCTGGCATTTAAAACATGACACAAACAAAAACCTTTATCTTGTGATCAAGCTAGTATACAATAAATCTCCACTGGAATCTGTTTTAAAACTTCCCCAAATGTTTTTACTAGTTATCACTGTTTGTATCTTTTTCATCTTATCTGTGTTTACATTGTAAATGCAATCATACAGGCTCTGCCCAATATTGGTCCAATGAGATCAGTGTAGTACCCTGGTAAACAAACTTAAAGTAAAATAAAAATGACACTTCTGATATTACAGGAATGTGGATATACAACCTAACTCAAGTCCAACAATTTCACCATGCATAAACATCTAACTACTGCAAATGTGAACATAAATTGTATTAACAATAAATGGTCAGAGCTAGAAGCATGGACTAAATGCAGTTTGGGACAAACTAAGTTGTCCTGGTCTCTTGAGTAAGGCAGTAAAGGGGTGTTGGGAGGGTATTGTGGTAGAAAGGAAGGTAAGGATTGCAGTTGGTTAGGATTGTGGGTTTGTGGTGGTGAAAAGGTTAAGGAGAGAGGGAGATGTAAAAGGAAGTGAGGTAGGAGTAGGTGGGACTTCTGGCAGTACTACAGGTTTGGGATTTGAGGAAGTAGGCACATTTGGCGTGAGTTGGTGGAGTGATAACTAGCTTACATCCAGATGACATGTAGGTATCGTGGATGAAGGTAGGCCTTGGATGGTGGGGAGAGAAAGGGTTAGGTGGTCTGGGTCAGTCCCCCCTTTGGTGTTTCCAGGGGTTAAGTTAAGGGGGGGGCTGGAGTCCGGGAATATAGTTGAGCTTACTGGTAGGAAAGGGTAATAGAGTACTGTGTGTGTGTGTGTGTGTGTGTGTGTGTGTGTGTGTGTGTGTGTGTGTGTGTGTGGGTAAACAGTTGGGGGGGTGGACAACAACATAAAAAAAAAATAGAATAATGTATATATACAGATAATGAAGTGGATGGGAGTAGTGCTAGGCTTTTCCTGGGTGGTTGAAGTTTTCCTTACTCCCTGTCTTCCACTGGTCTCCTGGGGATTTGTCGGGCTTTGTTTTGGTGGGGTCATGCGGTCGAGTGACATCCATGGGGGGAGGCTGGGCATGTCCTTAGCTCCGAGGATAGCAGGCGGTCGGTGCCATGCGGTCGGGGTACATATAAAAAAAAAACTGTGTAATCTGGTCCCAGTTAGGTTGGGAGTAGTGGTAGAGCATCCCCTCATGCTCCCTTGTGGGTTTGTGGGCTGGTTGGGTTAGTTTCTGGGGTAGATGTTCTCCTGGTGGTCGTGGTTGGCGGTAGAGTTGGGTTATAGTGGCGGATCAGCTCCTCGGGGGTCCGTCATGCGTCCGGCTTCATTTCATTGGTGGTAGTGGTGGTGTTAGTGGTTTGCATTCCCTGGGGGGTTCGTGGGTGTCTGTTTGTCTTCTCCAGTCCCCTTCAGGATGGTGTCGCTGTCGTCTGGGTGTCCCTTGGTGGCAGAATATCTTATCCCTGGTGGGTTCATGGGCCAATGTGTCCATGTCGCTTCCCTGGTGGTTGCAGCATGCATTCGGGGGTCTGTCATCTTCTTCATCTGTGGCATAGTGGCGGTTTGGGGTCCGTGCTCCCTGGTGGGTTTGTGGGTGTCGGTCAGTCTTCTTTGTCCTTCAGGATGACGTTGTGGCCAATTGGGTGTCCCTCAGTCCTGGATTTCAGTGGTGGTGGTGATGATATGGCTTCTCCATCCTTCCTGGTGGTGTAGTGGGTTGCTGCTGCTGTTCTTTTGGTCATTAGGTCCTAGCACCGGTTCGCGCATGTGCACTGTGTTGAATAACCGTTACCTATATAGGGGATCGTGCTGGGAGGTAAGGTAAGTGAGTTTAGTCTTGTTTGTGTGAATGGTGAGGGGATTGGGTGGCTGATTGATAGGGAGATAGTTAGAGGGACTTAATTAAGTAATTATTTATTTATTTATTTATTTATTTTTCCATAGATACATAGGGGGAGGGATATTTATAGGGGATATGCTAGGGTAGGAAGGGGTACTAATGGTAGGAGGTGTGGCTGACAGGATGGGTGAAAGGTGACGGTGGGCAGGCAGGGATAAGTTAAGGTGTGGGGACAAGGCAATACTGGGGTTGGGGGAAGTAGGGCAGTTGGGCTTATAGAATAGTGCTAATATTTTGTTTCTCTTTTACAGATGGCCAAATTAAAAGAGCTAAGGCAGAGGTGGCAAGCAACTGTGGCCCAGGCAGAGGAGCTGTTGCAGGAGGCAGCAACATTGGAGGTGGGACAGGAATTTGAACAGACCCCAGGTCGGAAGAGGTTACACATGGTGGTGAGAACCCCAGCCGGGGGGAAAAAGCAACAGGCATCACAGCAGGTGATAGCAGTGGAGACACCGGTTCCTAGTACATCACAAGATGAAGTTGAAGGTAATGGTTTTATCGGGGAGCTAGGAGTTGAGGATTGTGGGGTGGGGAGGGATGATGACTTGTCAGTTGGGGATCTCGGGGTCAGTGTGCAAGGGATAGAGGAGGCACAGAGGCAGCTAGCACAGGGTGACAGGTACCCGGGTAGAGATGCGATGGGGGTGTGTGGTGTTCCAGTGTCAGTTTGGGCTTGGGCTTAAAGGTAGGGTCTGATTTTGGGCTGCGGCCTGGGGATTGGTTGGCTACCCAGTCTTTGGGGCAGGGGACAGGAGCAGTTATTCAGGAAAACATTTGGAAAGGGTAGTATGGGGATTTGTTTGAGCTGATTGATATGGAAGGGGTCCAATGGCTAGTGGAAGCTGAGTCCTCTAACAGTAAAGACTTGTTAATGGCATTAGCGGCATTGGGAAGGCAGAGGGTAGGTAAGCTTCGCCCTAGGACATGGGATAATTGGGTGGTTGGCTTTATTTATTTTATGGCAGTGCAGCTGGAGAAGGATGGGTCCTTGGCTCTGCCGCTGCTAGGTTATTTCCTTACCATTCATGAGGTGCAGTGGTTAAGGCCGGGTAATGCATGGCTCTGGTATGATCAGCTTTTTCGCAAATGGAAGGCTGTGGACCAGTCACTTTGTTGGGAGGTGCGTCACCCAGATCTATGATTGGCTATAATGATGGATAGTTATGGAGGCTTTAACAGAAGGTTCAGTGGGCTGGAAACAGTGGGTGTGTGTTGGTCATTTAATAGTGGCTCCTGTTCATGGGGTGGGGTGCAAATTTGCCCATGTTTGTTCGAGATGTGGAGGGGGTCATTTGGCCACTAGCTGTGGTCAGCAGGATTTGTCCTGGAACTCCAATGTTATGGGTCATGTGGGTGGTTTTGGCCTGAGGGAGGGGTAATTTTTATGGATCCCGGGAATTTGGACTCGGGTTCTTTAGAGGCAATAGAGGGAGGGGTGCTGTTCCCTATTAAGGTGGAGGTTCTCTGGTGTAAGCTTCATCGGTTTCCTGGCTTGGCCATCAAAGAGGAGATAATACAGGGTTTTCAAAGGGGGGGTTCCTATTATGTCCACAGTGGGAAGGGGTGGGAGGGGTTGAAAGAATTTATGATCTGTTCAAGGTAAAGAGGGCATCTTGGAGGCTTTACTGGGGAAAGAGAGTAGGGCGGGGTGGTTATTGGGTCCTTTTGATAGTCTGCCTTTTAGTGCTTACAGGGTGTCACCTTTGGAGTTGGTGCTGAAGAAGCGAGAAGGGGAATTCAGAGTGATACATCACTTGTCTTACCCGGAAGGGAATTCAGTAAATGATTTTATTGCAAAAGAGGAGGTTAGGGTGCATTACGCTTCCTTAGATGATGCAGTGAAAGTGATTAGGGAATTTAGGGAGCCATGGTTAGTTAAGGTCAACATTGAGTCGACTTTTCGATTGTTGCCTATTAGGAGGGAGGATTGGTCACTAATGCAGATACGGATAGGAGATAAGTACTACTTTGATAAAGCTATGCCCATGGGCTGTTCAGTGGCATGTGCGACTTTTGAGAAGTTCAGTACAGTATTGCACTGGATTTGGCAGCAGAAAGTGGGGACTCAAAAGGCAGTGCATTATTTAGATGATTTTTTTGTTGGAGGGCGAAGGAAGGGTAGGAGCACAGGAGGGTTTGCGGGAGTTTACGATTATGTGTGAGAAGTTAGGGGTACCATTGGCTCAGCATAAGATGGAGGGTCTGGCAAGGGCATTAGAATTTCTTGGATTAACAGTTGATGCAGAGCAGGGACTGTTTTGTTTATCAGAGAATAAAATAGAGAGGCTTAGGTTGGTGATACGTTCGGTGTTGGGTAAGGATAAGATCTGGATTCATTCAGTTATGGAGTTGCTGGGGCTTTTGAATTTTGCCTGTCAAGTGGTACACCCAGGGTGAACTTTTTGCAGGTCACTGGCATACTTGCTGAAAGGGGGTAAGAGCAAACACCATTGGGTTAGGGTAACCCAACTGGTGCAGCAGGACTTGGGGTTGTGGAATGGGTTTTTGCAACAATTTAATGGGATATCTTTTTGGCAGTCAGACTGGGTGGGGCAGGAGGAACTTCAGTTGTTTATGGACGCAGCTAGGGGTGCTGGCATGGGGGCCTATTTTAGGGGTCGGTGGTCTGCGGCTGAATGGCCTCGGGATTGGGAGGAGGTATGGAAGCGGGGCATGGCCTTTCTGGAATTGTTGCCTATATGGGCAGCTTTGGTGGTGTGTAAGGAGCAATTGAGGGGCAAATGGGTAGTTTTTCACTCAGACAATATGGTTGTAGTGAGGGTATTGCAAAAGAAGACAGTTAAGTCGGGCTTGCTATTGTTGGTATTACTTAAATTGGTTTTGCAGAACCTTCTAATACATTTTTCTTTTACAGGAGCGCATGTGTCTGGAGTAAGGAATGAGATTGCTGATAGCTTGTCCCGATTTCAGTTTTGCAGGTTTCGAGGGTTGGTTCCATGGGCGGAGGAGGTGCCAGAAATCCTGCCAGAGGAGGTGTGGAATCTTGGGTCGATGTAGCCAGGTGGTTGGTACGGCATTCCTGGGCCCCTTCTACAAGGAAGGCATACGGTAGGACTCTTTCTGATTTTAATCAGATTGTTTTGCAGCTGCCAGAGGAGGAAGGGGTATGGTTAGAGGAATTACTACTATGATATGTCGCTCGTGCTTGGGGGTTAGGCAGGGCTTTGTAGAAAGTTAAGGTGGATTTGGCTGCGATTAGCATTTTCACTAAGGTAGCGAGGTTGCAGGATTTCACTAAGTCTTGGACATTAGGGCGTATGTTAAGGGGTTGGGGTAGAATGGTGGTGGAACGTAAGGATATTAGATGGCCAATTACGAGGGTTATATTGAAAGTTTTGTTGAAAGGGTTAGGTTTGTTGCAAAAGGGGTCTATGGATTATTTTATGTGGGTTATGTTATGTGTATGGTTATATTTTGGCGCTTTTCGTATTTCGGAGTTGGTAGGCTCGTTATGTTGGAAGGATGTCATTATAGGGGAGGGTGAGGTTACTATTGCATTAAGGAGGAGTAAGACAGATTGGTTGGGTAGGGGATGTGTGGTAGTGCTTAAAACTGACAAGAATCCTTGCATTTGTCCAGTAATGTGGGCAAAAGAATTTGTGAGTAGGCGAAAGGGGAGTGTGGATCAGTTAATTTTTTGTTCAGTGGATGGGAAGGTGGTGTTGAGTAGTAGATTCATACTTTTGGTGGGGAAGGTTTTACGTTGTATGGGATTTCCGGTGGAGAGGTTTGCAGCTTATTCGTTCAGGATAGGTAGGGCTTCAGATTTAGCTAGAGAGGGTAGTTCTATTAAATTGATTAAAAGAGTGGGGAGGTGGTCTTCAAATGCATTTTTGTCTTATATTAGATAAGTTGTGGTCTGATTATTCATTTTTCATCTTTTCTTTTAGGGATGCACATTATCATCTTGGGGCATTCGTTCATCCAGTGGGCAGAGAAGCATGCTTTAGTTAGGGATGATGGGGTAAATTTGGGTTTAGCACATTTAGGGTGGTCAGTGTCCTGGCATGGTGTTAGGGGAGATTGTGTGGTCAGAGTTGGTTCCGCGTTTGTGTTGGAGGGCTGCATATAGTCATAAGGCGATTGAAAGGATTAGAAGGTGTGTTAATCAAAGGTTGGCTAGGCAATTAAGGATTTTGGGAATGCATACTATTGACCATAGAGATTTTGGGTATGGAGAGGAGCCTTGGTATCGAATGGATGGAGTACACCTTAATGACGTGGGTCTTTATCTTTTTAATTTGCATCTGAAACTTTTTTTAGAGGATATGATTGCGGCTAGGGTTTAGGAGGGGGAACAGCCTGGGATCAGGCTGGTGGTGGAGAAGAGGGACAGGATTGTCCTCTTCTGTTCCCCCTCTAAAGAAGGTGTATTGGTTTATGGTTTTGGTATGGTGTGAGGTGAGTAGGTACGCTGCCTCTTTATGGGGGTGAGTAGGTACGCTGACCCGGTGGAGAAGGTATCAGGGTGAGTTGATACACTGCCCTGAGATAAAGTTCATCCAGTGTGAGTGGTGACGCTGCCCGGAGATCATCGTTGCTGAAGAAGTTAATTAATGTTGGTTTTTGTGTACATAGTTCATTGTATAATACATTTTAATAAAGGTCGTCAAATGTCTTTTTGTGTGTAGTGCGGTCATTTAAAGGGGGGACTGGACAACTAACATAATCTCAAAGTATTATATATCACTGAATCAAGGTTAAAATGTGCAGTTTGGATCTTCTCTCTCATAGCAAAAGTTATATAGCATTTACCAGCTACAGGCCAAAAAGTAGAACTGCAGGAGGCATCATCACTTTTGTACAAAAAAATGCACGGTTGAAGGTGGAGCCAATATGCTATGGAGTTAACTCTTTTCAGAGATCTGCAGTATTTTATAATTTCTCACAGGAAATTACTAAATTATCATATTAATTATATCCTGCATTCTTCTAAATACTTCTATCATATTCTGAGGTTTGGAGTTTTTTCAAAGAATATTTCCTGTAAAACTAATCAAAGGAATAACTGCTTTTATTGTAAAAGATGAGTAATTCAAAGAACACCCGTACTGATTGTGCTGTTAAGAAAGAATTACATCTGGTGACAACAAAACTGCAAGAATTAACTATTAAAATAGATGGATTTCAAGAAAATCTTCAAGAAGTTAAAGAAAAGAGTCTTAAGCAAACTAATATTTTAAGGACTTATTTCAACAGCTTCGAACAAAAATCTCAGATATTGAATATACACTATCCAGTATTGATAACAGACTTAAAGAAAAATGAATCTCAAACAGTAGTACTAAAAATCACAATTCCTGGCTGATGGAGAAACTGGATGATTTAGAAAATTAAGAGAGAAGGAACAACTTAAGAATTTTTAGTCTGCCAGAAAAGGGTGATGATATGATCTCTTTTTACAGATTGGATTCTTAAGGTATTTAATCTACAAGAAAGTTTCTCTTATGGCATAGAAAGAGCACACAGATTGATTGGCAAAACATCTCATTCTAATACTATATCTAAACCCAGATCTATTATAGTCAAGTTTCTATCCTGCTTGTACAAAGAACTAGTATAAAGTCTGTCTTGGTCAAAAGCTCCAATTAAATTTGGACAATCAACCATTAGATTTAACAATGATTATTCATCTAAGACTATGGAGCTTAGGAAGAAATATTGGCCATTAGTTAAACATCTTAAGCAAAACAATATTAAAGCTCAACTTGTTTTCCCTGCAAAAATAAGACTTCTTCTGCCTTCTGGTACTAGAACTTTTTTTCCATTACTGAGGAAACACCCTCTTTCATTAAAAATAATAACATCATTTCTCTTTCAGAAGACATGGATTGGACTTCTTTCACAACTAAAAGATAATCAGAAAAAGGCAATTGGAATGATGTAAAAAAACAAACAAACAAAAAAAAAAACAACAACAACCAAACAAAAAAATAGACTTTCCCAAAGATGCATCTAATAAAAAAAATATAGTCTTATTACTGTAATATGTTTTCATCATTATTAAATGTGATATCAATTACATCATAATTTACCATATATCACATACAAGGTAAAGTTCTGATTTTTGTTTACTGTTTTGACTATTCATCATAAAACTTACTAGAATAGTCTTATATCATTTCATTTATATTTTAATATACTTCTCTTTTCCCTTCTTTTCTTACTACTATATGCTTACCACTCTTTCTTCCTTATATACAAGTTTATTCCTTCTTTTCATCCCATACACTCTTCATTCATTTATTTATATATGTATTTATTTTAGTTTCTCTTGCTTATTATACAACATATTTTAAATATAACCAGTGCATAGATATAAATTAGTTTTCTTTGAAATCTCTTTAAAAACTTCACTTTACCTGTTACAATTTCTTTTAATTTAATTTATATTAAATGGGAAGTAGAAAAGCTTTACACCTAATTCTGTTGTTGCTAACTTCCTACTTCTCATTTATATAGGACTACTGAAAAAAGGTACATGATTTGAATATACTGGATTTTGTTTATCATTGCTGTACTTTGTGGTATGGAGGTAGCGTTGTTACCTCACAGCAAGAGGTTCTCCCGTTCGATTCTCGGCTGGGCTTTGGAGTGCCTTCTGTGTGGAGTCTGCATGTCTTACCTGTGGTTGGGTAGCGTTCGAAAGACATGCGTGTGTAAATGGGCATGCCTTCATTGAAGGTTGGGCATCCAGCTGGCACCTCGGTGTTTCATAAAAAAATCTACTGCCAATCATTAGCGGACGCAATTTTACCGGGAAAAGCCGAAAGACAAACAACAATTGCTGTACTTTGTGCTGTTAGGAAGAAGGAACATTCAGACATAAAGTGTTAGTTGTAGTTCTGTGATGTGTCTGTGAGATTTGAGTATGCTGGGTTCCGTTTTTCTCTTGCTTTGGTGTTTGGGGTGCTTTTGGGAATCATTAAGACGAGTTTCCTTTTTTCTTTTTTTTGAAGGCTTGTTTGACTTTGAGTTGATTTAGACATATGTACTGGGCTCGCAAGTGGATCTTCCTGCTTAAACTACTTGTTTAAGAAAAACATTAATGTGTATGTAGATTCTATTAAAGTTCACATTCACTTGTAAAGTCCAAAGTTAAAGCAGTTATTGTCCTCTGCATTTTCCCTTCCTCTAAGAATTACATCCTACAGGAGACATCAAAATCATTTGATCTGTTTACTTAATTTTTGAAATGGAACATAGTACAATAATCTTGTTTGGCATTTAAAAGTAATACACTTTAAAAGTCACAATGTATTAATGATTAGGAAGTCTGTGCTTCAGTTTCCCCATTCAAACATTCTCAACAAGAGAAAATCATCCAGTGTAGTCTTAACTGCTGCTCTGGCTAATAAGAGTAGACTTTCAGTTGCATAATAGTGTCTGTGAGGTCTGAGGCTTGGTCTTTGTGTCTGACAGTTGTATCACTGATAGCAGCATTTATTTATTTATTATTATTTAACATTTATTTTACCAGGATAAGTCCAACTGGACATCATGTGTCCTTTTTCAGTGGAGTCCTGGGGAGAAAAGCTCTAAAAAAAAAACAGTGTACATATGTGCTTTAGATAACAATAAAACTGGCATACAAGATAAGAGAGACAATGAAGTACAAAAACAATTATGTAGAACAATAAGATACTCAGAAGTAGTACCATTATTTACAATATATACAAAAAGTGCATTTCAGGTGAGAGTATAGTGTATGCATTAAAGGCTTCAACGGGTCACTTACATATGGAAAAGTGGTCTTCAAGGGGGGTCTTTGCAGCTGCAGAAAGGGTTAGTATTGAGGTGCAATTTAAGAAGGCCTTTAAAGGTGCCTGTGTGACATTGTAGCCTGAGATCAGGTGGGAAGGTGTTCCATGCTTTGACAACATCATGGGAGAATAAGGCCTCCCCAGAACTGTTATTGCATGGATTAACTTTAATCAGGTTTTTGATACATGAACGTAGCTCCCTTTTAGGGTTGTGAAAGTTTAGCATGTCGGCAATGGTAGGGCACTTCCCCAGATGGAAGAGAATTTGATGGGCTATGATCAGTTGGTGGTAGCGTAGGAGGTTTGGATATTGTAACCAATGCAGTTTAGTTAGGGATAGGCAATGGTGGGAATGTGATCTATTATTGGCAGTGAACCTAGCTATTTTATTGTAGCATGTAGAGAGTTTGTTCAGGTTGGTTTTGTTAATATTGGTGAGAACTGGAGAGGCGTAAAGTAGTGTTGATAAGAGATGAGTTCTGGCTATTGTTGTTCTAGTCTCAGGGGTTAGGAATAGTTTGCAACAATATAGGCAACCTAGTTTTTTATGGACTTTAGAGATAGTTTGGGATATGTGCTTGTTGTATTTAAGTTGATGATCCATAGTGATGCCTAAGAGATTGGCCTCAGTTACTAGAGTGATGAGGGTGCCATTGGTAGACATGATGGTAAAGGTGGCATTGCAGTGTTTGGTTGGGTGGGATAGTATTAGCTGTGTTTTTTTTGGGTTTAGTATTAGTTGGTAGTTGTTTAGCCAGTTCTCTACCTCAGTGAAGGATTCTTGGGCTTTATTTTGAAGTAATTGGATGTTTGTTGCTGAGCAGATTAGGGTAGTGTCATCCACATACTGGACAATGTTGGCTTTAGTGGTAGGGGCCAAGGATTGAACCTCACCACATGTGACAGGGAGTGGGGATTTGACAGATTGTGACCGGTTGTTTAGGTAGCTGTTAAACCATTGTAGAATGGGGTCATCAAGGTTGAGTTCTGCTAGACAGGTGAGGAGTTTGTTATGGGAAACTGTAGCAAATGCCTTGGATAGGTCTAAGAAGGTGGCAGAGACCAGCTTTCCTTGGTTCCTGTGTGAGTTTATGATATTGGAAAAGTTAATTAGGGCAGTGTTGGTGCTATGGGAAGGTCTGAATTCATGTTGGGTTATAGTTAGAAGGTTGCTGGTTAGCAGGTGGGTAAGGAGTTGGTGGTGGATACATTTTTCTAGAATTTTTGAGAGAGGTGATAGGATTGCAATGGGGCGGTAGTTGGAGAGGTCAGTAGATGGACCTCCATGATATATGAGGTTTTCCATAATGAAGGAATAGTATGTAGGGTGATAGATCTGTTAATATGTAGGGAGATGGGGTAGGCAATGACGTTGGATGCAATTTGTAGATATTTAGCTGGAAGACTGTCAGCAGCTAGGGTGGTAGGTTTGAGTTTAGCTAAGAGATTTTGAATGGTAGATGTTGGTACTGGGGTGAGTGTGAAGGGGGGGAGTTAGTCTGATTGTTTAAGGGTTGAGGTTGGGTTGTGGGTGGTATTGCACTTACCAGGTTCAGTATTGAAGAGGTAAAGTAGTTATTGAAACTAGAGGCTATATGTGAATCACCAGACTGGAGGATGTTTTTCACTGCAGCCCAGAATTTCTGTGGATTGTTGTTATGTTTCCTTTGTAGGGAAATATAGTGGTTTATCTTGCCCAGCCTGACCTTTTTTATTTGCTTTATTTCTGAGCTCAGCAAAGCTTTTTATCTAGTTTCGGGAGTTTTGTATTTTTGCCAAGTTAACCAACTTTGTCTGTAGTCTTGAGTAAGATTTTAGTGGCTTTATTTAACCAGGGAGCAGGATTACTTCGCAATCTTATTGTTTTCAGTGGGGCTAGTTGGTTTAAAATCCCTAGTAATTTGGCATTAAAGTGTTCCACTGCAATATCCAGGGGAAGGGTTTTTATAGGAGCCCAGTCACAGGATTTTAGGGATTCTGAGAATTGTACTGGGGAGAAGTTTTTGTGGGAGCGGATTTGTAAGAGAGTGGGGGTGTTGGTAGATTTTAGTTTGTGCCAAAGGAGAAAGGTTGGGTTATGGTCACTGAGGGAATCAGGCAGTATCCAGGATAGGTGGTCAGTATTGGGCTGGTTAGTCAGGATCCAGTCTAAGGTGGATTCACGTTTGGTGGTTTTGTCAATTCTTGTGGGTGAGTGTATGTGTTGTACGAAATTATATAGGTTTATGTGGTTGGTAGCTATGGGTAAGTGTATGGTGTTCCAGTCTAGGAGTACAGTTTCTTGGGACAGGGAATAGGAAGCCCAGAGGAGTATAGATTCTAGTGTCTTAATGTTGTCTCCTGGTGGTATATAAATGCTGAGTAGGTTTAGTTGTTTGTACTGATTTAGTAGGATTTTGGTGAATAGGGTCTCGACAGTATTGAAATCTGGAGTTTCTTTTTGAAGTAGCTGAACTTTTAAATTTGATTTGTAAAGAAGGGCAATGCCACCACCTTTTCTGTGAAGTCTGTCTACTCTTAATATATTGAAACCAGGTGGCGTTATGAAGTTATTTTTAATGTAGGGTTTAAGCCATGTTTCTGTAATCACTATAATACCTGGGTTATATACAGAGATGGTTCCATGTAACTGTTCTATTTTATTTATGATACTGCAAATGTTTAGGTTTAGTATGAGTATATCAGTGGATTTGTGTTTAAATGTGAGATTGGGGTCAGGTGTGGTATGGGTGTTGCTTGTTGGACCAGGGTTGGGGTGAATATCACCTCCTAGTAGTAGTTGAGCTGCAATGCTGTTGATGGTTTTAAGGTAGAATATAGTTAGGAAGTGGTATTTGAGGCGAAGGTGTTTTTTAGATTGTGAGGTATAATGGATAGGAGAGGTGAGTTGTAAGATTAAAGGGTAATAGATAATTAGTTGTGTGTTTGCAGGTATGGAGGGATTGTTTGTGGTGTATGGTAGGGTGGGTGATTTGATACAGTACATGGTGTTAAGTGGGTGGTGATAAGTGTTAATGATGGAGATAAAGTAAAGACGGATAGAGAAGGCAAGAGTAATGGGATGATATGGTTGTGGGAGAGTGGTAACATGGTAATTGTGTTCTCTGTGTTAGAGGGCTGTGGATGGTTGTAGAAGGAGAGGAGTTATATGAAGTTTTGTGGTTAGACTAGAGGGTGTTTTGGGTTTGATGGAATGAGAGTGTGATTTAATTTTAATTACATGCAGTATAAACAAAATCTTTTAAGTTATACAATAACAACGTCAGGCAGAATACAATTAAAATAAATATTTCAATGTCAAAATAGATAAGATAGTAAATGCATACAGTAGTAGGGTTTCTTATACTATTGATATTCTATTCAGATACAGTTAAATAACTAACTTATACAACATATAAAACAGATGTTGTTGCCCTTTGGTTTATTTCTTACTTGTGCGGGCATGAATCCTGTTTGTTGCTTTTGTACAGCATATAAGAAGTGCAGCACACCTAGGGTATGCTTCCACCAGAGATTAGCATCACTGCTGTCCACTAACTGATGGCAGCTGTGAAAAGTCTATCATACCAGCCCGCTTGGGTCACCGGAGAAAAAACAGTCTCTGGGGACAAAAGAGTCCTTATGACCAGTGCTAGAATTCAGCAAATTCCCTTCCCAGTCCGTTGTTCGTAAAACTGCTAAATCCACCAAACTAGCATTCTCTTAAAGCAAACACACTTCTCCGCTTCCTGGCCTCTTTCTGCTCCATTATGTAGATTCACACCATCCGCTGCTCTCTCTGTCTCTGTTGCTTCACAAGCATGTGCATATAAAATCAGCATGACTCTGGCTCTGGCAGCACCAACAGAACAGTGGAAGCATAACTCCTTGTCTCCATGAACATTGCTTCTTAGGAAGTGTATCTCCTTCTGCCATTCTTTATCCATTATTCATGCGATCTCCATTGATGCTGGCACAGCAATTTGTAACCATTTTATTTCATTTTGGTCTTCTTTTTAGTTCTACAGTATGCTAGGCCAAACTAGCCAAAAACTAGTTTGACTTCCTTTGTTTTTACAACAGGATATATGCCATCTGAGGAAAAAGAGTCCGTGTTACTGACTTTAACAAAGGACACAAACTCAAAACCTACATATCCAAAGAAAAAGAAAAATAATTTTTCCTATCAACCAACAAGTACTATGTATTTTAAACATATATTGTAATTATAGGACTATTTGTAAACATCATGAAATGATCTGTTGCATAATGCATAGAGTTTAATGGTTACAAGTGTACTGTGAGATGAGATGGGAGTATGGGGAATGGATGGCACAACGTGACCACAGGGTAAAGTTGTGCTCAGCTTTTTACTGATGCTGATCAAGGATATATATTGTTGCAGCATAACGCTCATTTAAACTATTTTCAGTAGGAATACCTTCTTTCTCTTGTCATAATTAGCATTTTTGAATTCTAGATGCTGTTTTTTTTCTTTGATTGGACTGTACTGGGGATTTACGACTCACATGATTTGTTCATAGTCTTGAAATTTATATACTGGCACTAAAACAAAGTTTTCTTTGGTATTTCTTCATCATGGTTTGTAGTGATTTGCCATTTGGCATGCTTATTCATTGGGACTGTGATTATTTTTCATAGTAGGACACTTTTGATTGATATCAGTTTGAATTATCTTTTCCAGTTTTGGGTCTGTATGTTTAGAAGTTCATCTGGGACAGTCATGATGACAGTAAAGAAAAAAAAAGGAAACGAAAGGAGAGAAGGTAAAAGGAAGGAATGGGGAGGGGCAAGAGAAAAAGAAAAAAGATGTACATTTACATAATGGCTTATCAGGACAAGTCTGTAACTAAAAAAAGTATGGTCTTCAAACAAAGGTGTCACCTGTTAATATCAGACTGTCTAAAGGTGTGTAATGAGTTTCTGAATTTAAGTCATAAATTACTTCAGTTTAAACATGCTTTTTTCTTCAGTTATTTAGCACAGGAAGATTGGCAAGCTAATCTATAATCTACTTGTCTTAGCACCCATGATGTTTTCTTAGTTTGAAAACTCATTACAAAATGTTTTTTGGCGACATTTGCTCATAGTCACTTGAAATGAAAACTAATGTTAAATATAATTGTATATGTTAATATGCTCTGTTAACAGTTTCCTGGAATTAAAGACATCTTATATAAATCACATAGACATGACATTATAATACATGTCTGTAGTAAGCTGCAAATATTTTTTTTAATATCATAAACTAATGTTTGATGTCCAAAATCAGTATATTACTCAAATAAATAATTGGTGACTTGTCCACTATACATTTTAGCTGATATATGTTTTTATTGCTGCACTCTAGTGAATAGTTTGGTTTTACCATATTTCCATTTTTTCACTGCTCAGTTTTCATGCAGGATATCGTTTATTTTTAAATGGCATGTTTCAAATAGCTATAAATAGCACTCTAAAGGGATATTATAGAAGTTACGTATAATAGCTTTGTCTTAGTTTGAACAATGACAGAACATGATGAGCCTTAGAAAGAACAAAAGAGGAAAGAGGGAGGAAGAAAATGGAAGGAAAATGTGTTGAAACAATTGATAGTTATAAAATTAAAGTACTAAATTTTTTTTAAAATGAGCCCTGTACCTCCTATCAGAAGGTGAGGTAATCCTCTCATTCCTTTTTTACTGTTCCTCATTGTTTCTCAATGTCTTAGCCACAAGTCAGTTTGATATAATGCAATGGCATTTCCTATGTTTTACTCTTTTATTTTGTATGTATGTATATAGACAGACATCATGTATATTGTGAGGCACTGTACAATGTGTAGCTATGATAGGTAGTTATAAAACATGACAGTTGTCATATGTATATGTATAATATAACAAAGTAGAGATTACATAATGTAAAATAAATGTTACTGAAACACTATGAGGGTCCAGAATGGAGGTCACTCTTACGGTAGTGATATGTATGTAGATGGAATAGAATGGCAAGATGTCCTATATTGCCACATTTATCTATTCACAGTATGTATTGACATGTATCATACAACACAATCAGCATTAAAGGTAGCTATCTGAAACAACCATGTATTATTGTAATGTCAATTGTGTACCAACATAACTGTAAAGAGAATATATGATATGCATTTACTAGCGTCAAAACATATGAAACAGAACATGAGTAATATTTGTGCAAGTTATATCACAACACAATAAATTTATTTTGACACCACAACTGTTAAGTTTCTGATTTTTTTCTTTACTTCAGAATATTACTCTTTAAATGAGAAACGTTCTAATAGGTGTCATGCTCTGATAACTGTTACTGGTAATATGTGATCTATGTTTTACATTGTATGTGTGTTAGTTTAAACAGATATTTTCTTCATTTTAATTTACCTAATGATTTTTCTCATTTTCACCCTTTAGTAGTTCTAAATGAAAATCTTGGAAATTACAGTTATAATAAGTCAGATTCTGATACAGATATTTCTATCTTCTACCTTTACACTTGAATTTAAATACAATTTTTTCTAACCTTTTATGTGATTCATTCTAATATGACAATGATTTTATTATACTCCTTTACTTGTTCATAATTTTGTTAAAATTATCTTAGAGAAAGGAAGGGGAGAGGAGATGTAAAAAGTTTTAAAAAATAATGATTTATATTCTTTTATCAGAAACACTTTATCAAATTGTAAACTTTGAAATATAACTAAATGTTTTTAGTTAGGTTTGTAGGTGAGAGAAAATAGCAGTGTTAAAAATCTATTATATATATAATTTATTTTTCCATTTTATTCACCTTACATTCATTTTTACTGAAGAGTTGTTTTAATATGGAAAATAAACATTTTTTTTTATCTTTTGAGTGCTGGAAGAGAGTTAGACTTGAGAATTGTTTTTCTCAGATGAAGACTAGCAATAATAATTATTCTATGGATATGTTTTTATCATATTGAAAATGTGTTATTGCTATTTTTTCTTTTTCCTGAGACCCACTTTTATTTAAATATATTAAAATGCAAGATCTTATGTAACTTTAACAAAAAGTTTTTTTTTCTAAATTATGGAATTAAACTTATTATCATTAAATGTTAATGGTCAAATAATGTTAAAAGAGGACAAATGTACTAAAATATTTAGAATTAAATAAACCACACATTGTATTCCTTCAAGAGACACATTTTTCTCAAGAAAATGGTAATCAGTTCTGGAATTTCAATTAATATAGAACCTTAATTCATTCTTCCTTTAAATCTAAAAAAGAGGAGCAGCTATACTATGGAAAAGGGAGATTCAAATGCGTCAAATTTTATTTAAGCACAAAGAAAAATAGGGTTTATTCACTCTGATTATTATAAAATGTTCTTATAAGATTTGGACTTTAGCAAATTTATACTGGTTCCCAAGAATGGAGCTGAATTAGCCAAAAAACATCTTAATTTTATAATAAATAATTATAAAGGCAATTTAATATTAGGATGCAAGTTTAATTGTCTTGTAGATGATTCTGAAATCAATTCAGATAGGAAATTCAAATTACTCCCTATTGCAAAAGCTTTGAAAGAATCAAAAGATAATTTTAATATTAAGGGCTCATTTAATTTCAAGGATAAAAAGCCCTTGGACTTCATCCATTATTCTTTTAATTATGGCACACAAATGCGAATGATAAAATAATGATTTCTCAAAATATTACATCTAAATTAAACATTTTCAGTATAATACCTCATCCTTTTTCAGATCATAATGCACTAATACTAAACATAGAAATACATTTTAAAGCCCTGACTTTTATTAATAGAATTCTATCATATATTACGAAAATGAAAGCATGGTTATTATAGGAGATAGACAATTTTCTATTATTTAATGACACTCCTGATTCTAACATGAGCTCAAAGATGAACTAATGCCTCAACTAAACACACTGTTCAAACTCAGCCTCTCCACAGGCTATGTACACATAGAGTGGTGCACAGCAGCGGTTATTCCACTACACAAAGGTGGAGCCACAACAGACCCCTGGAACTATCACCCTATAAGCCTGACTAGCTTGGTCTGCAAGGCTATGGAGTGCATCATCATGGAACTCATTAACAGAGACATTGGGAACCTCCAAACGCTGGACCCTACCCAGTTCGACTTTGTTAAGGGCAGATCATGCCTCCTAAACCTAGTGGACTTCTTTGAGACAGTTACCAAGGCTATAGACAAGGGAAAGGTGGTATGCACGGACCTACCTAGACCTCGCAAAGGCCTTCAACACCATTCCCCATTCTGGTATTATAGACAAGCTCACCAAACTGAACATAAACCCCTATATCACAAGATGGGTTGCCAACTGGCTCATGGACAGAACCCATATGGTGAGAGTTGAAGGAGCTAGGTCCGACTCTAAACCGGTTACAAGTGGCATTCCCCAGGTCTCAGTCCTAGGACCCCTCCTGTTTGGCATATACTTCTCAGAGGTACAGGTAAGTACAGGAGGACTATGGCTGACCAAGTTCGCAGACGACTGCAAACTAGCGGCTATAATTGACTCTCCAGCTGACACAGACATCCTCCAAAAGGGTCTCACTGAGACAGATACCTGTTGTCAAAATCATGGCCTCAAGCTAAATGCCAAAAAATGCATAGTCATCCCCTTTGGAAAAAACAAAGTACCCACAAACTGCCACATAGGTGGTAGTCACCTAAATACAGAAGACAAATTAAGGGATCTGGGGACCCAAGTAGATAGTAATCTCTCCTTTGATAATCACATTGCCAAAGTGGTTAGAAAATCCTTCTATGTGGCCCACCTAATCACAAAAGGGTTCATATCCAGATCAAAAGAGGTCATTGTGCCCCTCTACTCATCACTCATCAGACCCATCATAGAGTACAATGCCTCATTTGGGATGTACATTAGAAGACATCTGCAACAGCTGGAAAAAACACAGAAGTACCTCACCAAGAGGATCACTGGCCTCAAACAGATGCCCTATGTAGCTCGACTGAAGAAACTGCAGCTGTACTCGGTGGCATACCGCCTACTCAGAGGTGATCTCTGCCTGGCATACAAGGCCATGTCCAACCCAGAATTGATGGACATGCTCCACCTAAAGAAAACCATATTCCCTCAAGCCACACACTCTAGGGAATCTAAACCTCACCACAGCAATAAATAGGATGTGCTGGAGGGATAGATTCCTGTCCCAGTGACTTCCCATGCTTTGGAACAAGATTACAATCTACATTAGGCAGAGCTCCTCACTAACACTCTTCAAGAGAAACCGTGATGAGTGAATAGGAAACAGAAAGTTTACACAGGGGATCACTTCAGTAGCTCTGATAGACAGAGGCACAGGGAACTAATCTAAGGGGGCAGCGAAAGCCAACACATTCTGGGTAGGCTTATAAATGCCTTCGGGCAGATAGCCTAGTACCTACCTATGAATCTATGAACCTATAACTTAATAATGGTATGGGATTCATTCAAAGCATATATTTATGGTAATACAATCTCTTGGGACAACCATAAATTAAAAAAATGGAATAAAGAATTGTTAGATATACAATTAAAATTAAAAGAAAGTATAAAAAAGATGAAAACAATTCAAATAAAGATGATATAAAAATTCTAAACAATAAATGTAATGAATTATTATCCCATAAAACTGAATTGGCTTTAGAGAAACTTAAGTTAGCATCTTATTCAAGATCTCCTAGATATATAAAAATATAAATATAATTAAATTTGAAGCAAATAACAATATTATTAAAGAGTTAAAAAATCCCATAACAAGTTAAATTCAGATGTGGGAGATATATTAGAAAATTTTAGAAATCATTACTTTTAAATCAAAAATAAACAAATATAGGAAACAAATAATAGCTAATACCGATCAATCTTTACTTAAAAAAAACTCATCACAAAACAAATCTATTAAAATCTATTTTACAAGAAATACATAAAAAAGTTATTAAATCTAATAAATCCCCTGGAAATTATGGGATCATACCAGAATTATATAAATTATTTCCTCAAAAATTATAATAAATTTATACAATGTTTTTGCAAAAGAACAAAAGCTAGATCAGTTGCCACCCTCATGGAATTACTCTCTAGTTATTCCAATATTAAAAGAAGGCAAAGACTCTAAAAATGTTTTTCATATAGACCTATATTGTTACTCATTGTAGATTATAAAATATGTATGTCTATTTTAGCTGACAGAATGAAATTGATTTTACCAAATATAATTTAGACCAATCTGGGTTTATTCACAAAATACAAACTTCTGATAACATTAAAATATTAATTACTTTGATATATGTGATGAATAATAGATAAACTAAATCTTTATCAGCTAAGATATAGAAAAAACATTTCTTTGGAATGCAAATATTTATTCAATGTATTATATCTGTTTGATTTCCCTTCACATTTTGTTGAGATGTTAACAGGTATTTATAATAATAATAAAACATATGTAAAATTAGGTCCATACACTTTCAAATTTTATTAATTTAACAAAAGGAGCTAAACAAGGATGTTCTCTCTCCCCTTTATTATTTGATTTAGCTATTGAGATAGTTGTAATTCATATTAATTCAAATACACAAATTCAAGGTTTAGAGATTAATCAGAAATATAGTTCCAAAATAATGTTATTTGCTGATGACATCCTTTTAACTATTAAAAATACTTCTGAAACACTAGAAGAACTTAAGAAAATTATAAGTAATTTCCATAAAAAGTCTAGCTTATGCTTTAATTGTTCCAAATCTAAATATATCCTTATAAATAGGAAAACTTCAATAAATACAGATATTCAGTTTTTAGTTAAAGAATCTATTATTTTTTTATATCAAGGAATTTATATTTTCAATAATATAGAAGAAACTATAAATTACAACTATGAAAAGATAATAACCTCATTAACTAATTTAATTAATTCCTGGAATAAAAATTGCATTTCATTTAAAGACAGATTACAGATTTTCAAAATGACTTTATTTCCAAAGTTATTATACATAACTCAATTGCTTTTAATAACACCTAATTATAAGAAACAAACAAAATAATAAATAAATTAATTGTTATGGTATCCAAACAAATCTAGATTAAGTATAAAACACAATTTCAGATCTTGGAAATATGGAGGTGTAAATTTTACAAATACAGAAACTTATGCTAAATCAACAATTATTAAGATAATTTTTATTGGCTAGATATCAGTTATACATCCAATTGGAAAATATTGCATTCTCATTTGTTGAATATTAAAAATTAAATTATTTATACTCTATAAATTCTATATTATACCACCCTTTCTGGTGTTTTATTTGTAAGTATATTCAAGCTCCTGTATATTCCCCCAATTTTTAACTCAAGATACCCACTCCACCTATCCGGACCTCTTTGAATCTATCAATATTGAACCCTTTATCCTGATCCTGGGTGACTTTAACTATTCAAACATAGATTGGAAGATCTCCCCTTTCTTTCATCTTTTCCCGGTTAGGGGTTGCCACAGCGGAACTCCGGTCCGCTAATGATTGGCAGTAGATTTTTATATGCTGGCTTGCCGGGCCTAATGCACAACCTTCAATGAAGGAACACCCATTCACGCATGTCGACACACAGAAGACGCTCTAACTGAGAATCGAACGTGCAACATCTAACTGTGAGGCGACAACACTAATGCAGCACCACCACCGCAGTTATAGATTGGAAGAACTACTCATGCCAAAATACAAATGTCCAGAGATTCCTTCATTTCATCAATGTAAATGCCTTGGACCAGCTGGTCGACACCCCCACAAGAGGTGATAATATCCTAGTCTTAGTATTAACCAACATGGTAACAACTGCAGCATTCCTACAGTGGCATCCTCCCTGGTAAGATCCAACTACAAAGTGATCACTTTTGCAGTCACTATCTCCCTGACCCCCCCCCCCCCAGCTAGAGTCATGCAAAAAAACTTCTCCAAAGCTGATTATGACCTCCTGAAGGAAGGTCTAAACAGCTTCACAGCCCCCCCTTGGTAGCAACTGGCACAAATGTCCAAACCTACACCAAAGTACTATACAAGCATTAATATAGTTGCATGAAATCAGGTATACCTGACTGGACAAAATCATCTCCCTCAAGGAAGAGCAAACCTGTCTGGTGGGCATCTGCAATAAATAAACTTTATAATAAAAGGAAAAATTGCTGCCCAGGACCAAGAAGGAGCATGTGCCTAATTGGAAGCAATCTCTCCTTAACCTGAACAAGCAAATAATAGCACCAGTGAAATCCTGCAAAGCAAATTTCTAGTCCAAACTGGACACATCACTAAAGACAATCATAAGGTCTTCTTCACATATGTCTGCAATCATAAAGGAAAAACTCAGATCTGCTCAGAACTGGTGATCAAGGACACCACATACACAAATGCCATAGATATAGCCAACCTGCTGACAGACAAGTTCAGCAAAAACTTCACCTGTCTGTCCCACCATCAGTAAATCTGGACATCCCCAGCACCTACCCCACTTCCCTTATCTCTAGGGAGCAAGTCATCATTACCTTCTCAAAGACAAAAAATATAGCCTCCATGGGACTCGGTAACATCCCAGGATGCATCCTACATGAACTCAGGCAGGAACTTGCAGCACCATTAGGCATCCTGTTCAACCAAAGCCTGAGTACTGGCTTTGTCCCAGCCAAATGGAGGACAGCCACTGTCATCCCTTTGCACAAAGGTGGAACATCCACCAATCCAGGAAATTATAGACCCATCAGCCTAACTAGTCTGATCTGCAAGGCCATGAAATGCATTATCATGGACCTCATTAACAAGGACATTGGCAAACTCCAAACACTTGATCCCACACTGTTTAGTTTTGTCAAGGGAGGTCATGCCTGTTAAACTTGGACGACTTCTTTGAGACAGTCACCAAAGTCACAGATGAGGAGATGATGGTGCACACCACCTACCTTGACCTGGCCAAAGCCTTTGATATTATTCCCCACTCAGGTATAATAGATAAACTCTCTCAACTAAGCATCAATCCATATGTTACCACATGGGTTGCAAACTGACTCACTGATAGAACACACCTAGTCAAAATACGGAAAGCCACCACAAGCAGTAGACCTGTAATGAGTGGCATACCCCAGGAATTGGTCTTGGAGCCTCTGTTGTTTGGGTTATACTTTTCTGAGGTGCAGGCCAAAACCAGTGGGCTATGGTTGACCAAGTTTGCAGGTGGCTGCAAGCTGTGAACTGTCATCAATCCCCTAGTGATGTGGATATCCTCCAAGAGGGTCTCACCCAAACAAATGACTGGTGCCAGAAACATGGCCTTAAACTGAATGCCAAAAAATGCATCATCTTCCCCTTTGGGGAGAGTGATGTCCACACAAATTATCACATTGATAATGTCCTAAGCAAGTAATCAGTCATGAGGGGCTTGGGCACCCAGGCTCATAGCAGCCTGACTTTTGACCACCATATTGCCTCTATTGTATGGAAGGTTTTCTACATGGCCCACTTCATTAGGAAGGGTATCTCATCCAGGGATAAGGAAGTCATAACATCCCTGTATTTTTCCCTTATAAGACCCATTATTGAGTACAATGCCCCTTTCAGCATGTACATCAAAAAAACACATTCAGCAGCTGGAGAGACCACAGATGTTCCTCACCAGGAGAATCCAGGGCCACAAACATCTACCCTACACAGATAGGCTAAAAGCCCTGTCCCTCTACTCAGTCTCATACAAACTCCTTAGAGGTGACTTTTGTCTGGCATACAAAGCAATCTCAGACCCTGCCTTGATGGGACTGCTGCATATCCACAAGTCAAGCTCCACTCAAGTAACCTGCACACGTGACCTCAACATGGTCTGTGACATCAGTAGGACTTGTTGGTGGGACAGATTTGTGTCCCAGACTCCCCCTTCTGTGGAATAAACTCCCTCTCCACATCAGGCAGAGTGCCTCATTATCCCTTTTTAAGTGTAATCTGGATAATTGGATGGGTAACAGAAAATACACCCCTGGGATTCCATCTGTGTCCCTGCTGGACAAGGGCATCAGGTGCTGACTTGTCAGAACATGGGCTAAATTTTTGGCTACGGTTATAAGGGCCTCAGGGCCAATAGCCTAGTAAAGTCTTATGATCCTATGATTTAATTCTACTTATTTAAATTCGGTCTTAAAAATATTTAAAAAATAGTATTGAATGACTCAAATTATAGAATTTGTCTTGAATCTCTTATTCCTTTTTCATTAACAAAAAATGTATTAATACGATACCAGATCATATACTTAACACTTGGAAAAATCAACATTTTTATTATGGTTATCAGTGTATTGCAGGAAATACAAAAAAAATCAATTGAATCTATTTGTTTAGAATTTAATATCAATACTAATGAGAATTTATTTACAATTAATTTTAGCATCATATCAAACTAAATTCTCTTGCTTACTCATCTCTAGCAATGTTGAATGTCCAGAATGAATACAAATTTTATCTGAAATTATTTATGAACATCGAGAATTTGATAATTTAATCTCAAAAATATATTCATTATTAGCTAAAGATAATTCTAACTTAAATAATAACTTCTGAAATTTCTTCTCTAAAAAGCATTTTATAGTTTTTTTACTGAACAAAATAAAAAACAACTTCCCTCCTCTTTTAAAAACATATCTTGGAGGGTCTATATCACATTGTCAAACTCCGAAAAATTCAAACGTCATATGGTCGACACCATATAATTGAACTTTTAAAAGTTTGAACATTTCAACAGAGATCTCCATACAGTGTGGAATGGGAAGATTTCCGTTTTCTGCTCTGTAGTGTGATCTCAGAGTTGGTATATTTAAAGAGCGTGGGGGTGGGGGGGCTTAGCCTCCCACATTAGAGTAGCAGGGGGGCTTTCCCCCCCTGCTTAAACCATTCAGGCAGTTTTTTTTCCTTTGGTTTATTTTTTTTATTACATTTTCAAACTTTTAAAGTTCGATCATATGCTGTCAACCATATGACGTTCAAACTTTTAAAAGTTCAATTATGTAATATAGATGGTATTTTGGACACTTTACTGGAGTATATTTACTTGGACAATATAATTTACAGATTTTTTAACTCCAGTAAGGGTTGCTAAAATGAGAAAAGAAAGTATTATCAAATGTTGGAGATGTATTAAACATATCAAGGCAAATTGCTCACATGACTTTTTTAAAGCTTTATGGAATGATACCTTTATTTTAACAAAAGAAATTATTCTTTGTAATATATTGGAAACCAAGAAACAACATCAAAAAATACTTTTCTTATCTAACTTAGATTATACTTGCTGTGGCCAAAAAAAAACTATTACAAGAAACTGGAAAACTTCTTCAAAATTAACATTTGAAGACTTTTATCCTTTTAAGGGACACAGTAACTAAAGAAATTATAGTAAAATGATTAATTGTCTGGTCTGAGGCTTTATGTACATATTATAAATAGTTATAATTCAATTTATTTTTTTAAACATGATCTAGTATATATATATATATATATATATATATATATATATATATATATATATATATATATATATATATATATATATATATATATATATAAAACATTTCAAACTTTTTTATATATGTAATTATTCTCTAAAATCTTAATAAAATGTTTTAAGAAAAAAATGCAGTTATCCGTTATCCTTATAGGCAAAGGTATTGTCTCATCAGTCAAAATCCTAACATGCTTTTAATTTAAATCAGACTATAAAGATATGCTAAAGTACTTATAACAACAATTTTTATCCCTCTTCCTTCATCTGCTACTTGCATCCAAAATATTTTACATAGCGTACCTGATCTTACAAACAATTTTGAATTAATCAAGCTTGGTTATTTAAACCTGAATTGGAATGGCCCATTGAAAACCATGCAAATCATAATCTTAGCCCTCAGCCATCCAAATCTAACATAGCTAATAACAGTTCAATGGCAAACCAAATTACAGGGAAAAAATCACAGGAACAAACTTGACCCTTAATGCAATTATAATCAACATCCTAAATAAAATAAAATGCTGCGACTTTTGTCACACTCCCTAAGTGATCACTGTCTATTATTCTTTTCTTGGTCAAAAATTTAACTCAACCTCAGGTTATCCACATTAGATCTCTTTTAAATTCTACAGAAACCTTCTTATATTCAGAATTAAAATATGCAGAGTGGCCACTATTATATAAATGCAAGAGACCTTTATCTGTTCTTTAACTATTTTGCAATCTCCTTTCCTCCATACAAGAAGAATTATACCAATTAGTAATAAAAAGTTACATAGCACTAAAAATCCACGGATAGTACCATGGTTAAAACCTCTAATAAAAATCAGAGAAAAAGCATGGTCAGACTTGAAAAAATGACCCTAGACAAGTTTACTTTATACAAATAGTTAAAACAAATGAATCAAAATTAATGCAGCAAAGACAGATTTTAGTCTCACAAAAAGTTTTGAGAAACAATAAAAAGCTTCAGGACTTCAAAAGTCCTCTCCCAACCCCCATCAACAGTACATTTAATAAAGACTTACTGCAATCTATAAAAAAAAAAACAATGACTGGGATTCAGAAAGATTATTACTGCCAGTGCTAAATGAGCAGCACAGGATTGCCTAATTACACAACACTGATAATTTGTGATTCCGAGACACAATAATGTTGCACTAAGAAACACCTTATTAGAATCCTATTATTGGTTGCTTGAATCACACACTGCTGTGTCAGACTGACTGTTAGTATTTCCCATACCAGCCCTTGAATTGTAGTTGCATCTACCAACATGTGCAGATCACACTCACAAACACACACAAACATACGCACGCACACCCACACACACATACACACATATACACACACACACACACACACACACACACACACACACACATACACACGTGCGTGCATGCACGAGTGCACACAGTCACACAAGTGCACATGGCAGTCAGTTGCTTGGATTACTCAAGCTAATAATACAGTTGCTCAAGCTTAACAGTTTCTTGCATTGATCATTCTTTTTTTAAGTACTCTTTGCCCCTACTGAATGTCAGCCATCAGTCCTTTCATGGCTAGTAAGCACATTCATTCCTCATCACTGGAGCAAGGTTTGATGAGGAGAAACCATCTTTTATGCAGCCATTAGAGGTGGTTCAAGGTTTTCTTCTTTAGCATTTAGTGAATGCTGCTTATACAGAGGTAAAGGGGGACAAGCAATGAGATGTCTGCACTGGTTATCCCTGTGTTCTGTAAGGGAAATATTCAACAAGCAGTCCTGCCCCTCCCACATGCATGGAAGGTGGTTTCCCTGGTCTCCAGTGGAGAAATTGCACTTCCCTTTTCCAAGCACCTACTACCCTTCTCCACCTCCTGGAAGAAGCAAGTGGGCCATACCCCTTCATTCATCTCCCTCCCTGCTGGCTTCTCCGGTGCTAGGGTTGCCAATTAAAGTCTGGCCATATGGGTCACAGTAACGATGCCATACCTTTGTCCCACAGGGCCAGGTTTTACTAATTCTTTCTTGAGTTGAGACAGTATGAGTTAGATGCTTTCATTCAGTTTTAATTTATCCAAATGTTTGGGGGTTTTAATACCATAATGAGACTAGACTCCATTCCTGATTCAAGGTATTAGAGTTCATATTGTACTGTATCGTATTGCCTTCTTCTGCAGTTCATATGGGGCTACATGTACTGGTAGCATATTTAAGTACAATTATAGGTTCATAGGTTCATAGATTAGTGCTAAGCTAACTGCCCTTGTGAGCCATTTTAAGCCTAGCCAATTATCTCTTGTGAGACTCAAACTCTGCACCTTTTGTTTGTAAGGCAAACACCTCATCCATTAGGCCACCCTCCCAACCCTGTTGCTCCTACTACTACTAGATATCTTTCTTCTACATTGTTCTCATTTCTGAAGGCAAATCCTGGCATTTTATCTATTTGTGTCTCTCAGTATAGACATTACTATAATTGCTGGTTGTAGCAATTTCAACTCTTAATGCTACTTTTGTGTTTTTTTTCCTGGACTAGTATATCTGATTCTCTTGTATCTACTATCTCAGCTGTTGGCATCAGAGGATCCCATATGATCTGAACTTCATCATAGTCAATAATGCTTTCTGGTTCATATTTACAATGCTTCTTGCTACTTCTATATTGTAGTGTTAGCACAATCCCCAGTGCAACAGTCTTGCCACATTATTGTACCTTTCAGTTTATAGATCTTCAGCCAGGAGTGTATCACACCCAGCAATGAGATATGCACCTGCTAAGAGGTCTGCTTACGGAAACTGCATTTGCCCATTTCTCCCACTTTTTCAACAGAGTATGTAAATCAGTGTGTATGTAGCCCATTGTCTTTGTCCATCATTATTAGCCTTTCATCTTTTGGTTTAAAGTCACCTCTTTGTAACCATTTCTTTGTCAAATCTTGCTAAAATGGGGTTGTTTTAGGAGTTTTCTGTACTTGCTATTATACTTATGGGCTTTCCAGTTTTCTTTCCTTTTGTTCTGGAATTTACTTTTTGTTTGGAGTTTTCAGTTGTTATCTGATTCTGTTTACATTTTGGTTTGATTTTCATTCTCGTTCCTTTCTGAAATGCTTCTGTAAACTAAAAAGAGATGTTACCCTCGATGACTTCTCTTCATGCTTTAACATTTTCACCATGTTTGGATTTGATGAGTCCAGCAGTTATGCATGCATTCGCAGAACTGCAGACATGTATGTAGTCCATTTTGATGAGGCTGATATCTTCTTCAGACTCAGGCATATATAATCTTGGAATACACTGTTTTTGTGTATCAGTACTCCTATATGTGTGCTTATTTGACACTTCCTGTTAGTGATCATTTCTCCAAGATACAGAGACCACAGCGTGAAAATACTTCAGTTTGGAGAATGTTGGGTTTATACCCCACAAGAAAACCCGCCTACAAAAAAAAGAAAGAAAGAAAGACAAAATTATGTTGCATTGTTCATATTTTGTATGAGCTCAAGTACTTATGAGAATTGTTAAGTACTCAAGCTTGTGAAATAATAGGCAGTACTAATGAGCTCATGTGTTACAAGGTCAGATGTCTGTATGGGTCATAGGACGAGACACATGCACACACACACACACGCACACACGCACACACGCACACACGCACACACGCACGCACGCACACACACACACACACACACACACACACACACACACACACACACACACACACACACACACACACACACACACACACACAATAAATATGATAGTCACACTACAAAAATGATGTAGTAATAAACCCCCAGTTCCCAAGGTCAGCTACACTACTATTTTTTGCTTGTTTTTCATCTGCTGTCTGTCAGTCAACAGAATCTTTTCCAGTCAATCTGCCTATTTGTTTCCCATCACCAGGGTGAGGATCAATTGAGAGGTGCCATTAATTATACATCTATCAAAGGTGGTTGATTTTTTAAAATTTTGTATCCCTGTCCTCTTCTCACAGTCAGTGAAAAGTAGAGGAGAGGACCTGCAGTGGTCTGACAGTGAAGGGTGTCCCCTCACATCTACAAGAAGTGCTTCTGTTCATGCAGAATTGCGCCCCCTCTGAAACATGAGTGGTGGTTTTTCCAGTCTCCAACAAAGAAATCACACAGCCCAGTGTGCCCCCAAGTGTAAGCATACTACCCCACCCCTCTGAGGTTAGTTGAGCAGGCCATGCCCCCTGACTTCTTCCTTTCCCCCTCCCTGGCTTCTCTAGTGCTGTGGTCACTAGTTAAACCCTGCTTACCTGTATTTTAGTCAGGGTTCCATCTCCTTGTACCACGGAGACAGAACAGAACTGTTTTTACTGACAATGTTCCTTACATTGTCAGATGCTTTAAAATTGGTCTTTATACCAGATAATAATCACTTTTTTAATAACATTTGTCCTATTTATTGGGCATAGTCTTGAATACCACTGTGTCACTAGACATGCAATTCCTTAAAATAATTTGCATAACTTTCACGACAGATGTGACACACACAGAGGTCTAATATACTCTAACAATGCCTTAACTTACAACTGCTCAGTCCATCAATATGCTTAGAAGCACATTAATGTTTACCTTTGTGTAAACAATGATACTGTATAGTAACTACATGGTTCCGTGTCACCCATGCAAATTATACTAATTTGAATTCCTCTTGAAATAAACTGAAGCAGAATTTGGACTCAAGCTGGAATTTATCACAGTCATGGTTGACAGAATAGAAATTTGCTGTGCTGAAAAACATTGAGTTGTGCTTCTGTAGTTTAATGGAGTTCATGGCCATTCGTAATCTGGTGCTGAATTGCATTAAATCATAATTTGTACGACTATGAACGTCTTGAATGATGTGTTTATACAACTGCTCAGCTCAGTGCCCTTACATCCTCTGCAAGTAAGTTAAGTCATGAAGGCACCTTCAAAAAAAATCACACAATACAACACTTCAACCCCAGATACACTGACAGACATAAAGACATATGGACTGACACACACACACACACACACACACACACACACACACACACACACACACACACACACACACACACACACACACGTGAATACAATAAATTACATTATATTGCATTAATTATCTCCTTACCTGTCATGCAGGCCTAATGAATTCACTGTTCTCCATTAGAATGCAAAGGTGTATACAACTACATTGCTGCAAAAACTTATTTTGTGAATGGATCTTGCATCGTACCGATTTCTATGAATTGTCATACTACGCAAGAATCAGTGTTGCAAAACAGGGCAACAGGATAGCATAGGCATGCTCACAGACTGCCTCATTTCCTGTAGCTCCTAAAACCCTAATGAGCAATGAAGTCTCTAAGAATCTGAAAGCCCTTGTGTTGTATGCAAAGTCTACTATGAGGCTTTATGTACTACAT